>NW_007736429.1:41840-46509 GCF_000696425.1 Galeopterus variegatus | reverse complement strand
CTTTGAAAAGCATAGTATCAGCCAGCCACCCAAAAAAAAAAAAAAAAAAAAGAAAGAAAAAGAAAAAGAAAAAGTAAAAAGAAAAAAAAAAGAAACAAACACGTTCTTTGTTTCTCCTTTCTTTAGACCTTTTTCTGTCTATAAAACCAACCTCTTTTGCTAAGCTCTTTGGAACACATACTCTATTTTATGGAATAAAGTGTTGCCCCATTTTAGAACCGCAAATAAATCTAATTGAGATCTTTAAATTTGTTGTAATTTTGTTCCTCAGCAGGGGCATTCCAGAATGCAGTCAAAGTTGAGACCCCCTGCCGTAGGCAGTGCTTCTCACACTTTAAGGTGCTCATCAGTCACCTGGGAAACTTATTAAAATGCAGATTCTGATTTGGTAGGTCCAGGGTGGGGCCTGAGATTCTGCATTTTCAACTCAGCTCCCAGTAGTTACCTACGATGGGGGAGGGGAGCGCACTGAGCAGCGCATGCCATTGGACACCAGCAGAAGCACAGTCGTTTCAATGCCTACCAGTCAGCCAGTGCCCAACATTTGAGTGCCAGACATTTTAAAATACAAATCTCAAAAGTCTCATTAAATTTAAAGTAAAATCTAAACCCGTATTACTACAGTTTACAGATCTTTTAGTTTGACCTGGTCTTTAGCCTGTCTCTGTGGACTCTCCCCACCACTCTGCCCTGGCTCACACTGCTGCAGGCCAGTTCTTGCCGCTCCTCATCCATGCCAGACCTAACCTCCCTTCAAGGCCTTCCTGCTTGCTGCTCTTTCTGCTTGGAACACCGTCACCTCCACAGCCTCATGGCATGCTCCCTGCTCACTCATTTGACATTTGTCACCTCCTTAGCCCTTCTCTCATCACCCATTCTGGAGAGACTACCTTCCCTTCACTCTGTCTCATAACCCTCTCCCCACATGGTACTGATTGCTATTTGAAATTGGTCTGCCTGTTTGTTTGCTTATTGACTTTCTGTCTGCCTCCACAAGAAAATTAGCCAAGAGAGAAAAGCCTCTTTCTAGGCCACTGCTACACACCCAGATCCTAGAACAGAGCCTGACATATAGAGGGACACAAAAGAAAAAAATGAAAATAGATGGTAAGAGTATCAATCAAGGTTCTCCAGGAAAACTATCTACACACACACACACACACACACACACACACACACACACACACACACACACACACATATTTAGAGAGAATTGACTCATGTGATTGTGGAGGCTGGCAAGTCTGAAATCCATGGGGCAGGCCAGCAGGTTGGAAATTCAGGTTAAACTCTTTTTAGGGAAATCAGCTTTTGTTCCTAAGGCCTTTGGCTGATTGGATGAGACCCACTTACATTATGGAGAGTAATTTTCTTTACTGAAGGTTAACTGACTGTAAATCACTTCTACCAAATAATTTCATAGCAACATCTAGACTAGTGTTTGACCAAACAACTGGGCACCATAGCCTAGCCAAGTTGACACATAAAATTAACCATCACACGATCCCTGTGTTATGGCCAACTTCCGACAGGTAAAAGAAATTTGCCCATGAGAACCGGATGATAGGAAAGGGAAAAAAGTTTATTTCTGGCAGCCAGGGCTATGCAGGCCAATCGAGAAGTGCAGCCCCAAGTTAAAACCTCTCGCAGCTTTTATTTCTAGCTAGGCGGGAATTTTTCACACCTGACACAATCTAGCCAATGCAAGCAAGCCAGCGATACATAAGCTAATTTTTGTGAGTAGCTCTGTAGCCCCTCCCCACCCTGGATTCCCCATAGGGACTTTTCAGGCTAAAATGGCAGAGCCGCCTAAAATGGCGTTGGCCCTGCTACTCTGTTTATTTCCCCATTTATTTTAGCAAGTGACTTGTACAGAAGCAGAATGCATATGTTAAGGTCAGTAGGGGTTGGGGTGTCCCTTAACACCTGTATTGGCCAGCTGCCAAGACAAATAAGTAATAAAAGTAAACTATTGATATCCTTATTCATTCTGTCCTAAATAGGGCTGGCTGGTTAGCTAAGTTGGTTAGAGCCTGTTGTGATAACACCAAGGTCCAGGACATGATCCCTGTATTGGGAAGCTGCAAAAAAATAAAAAAAATAAATAAAAAAGTAACTTCCTAAATTAACCATCACCATAGGTGCTGGAGATAGAGCAGTGCAAAGAGAACAAGGCTTTGATCCTTGTGAAGCTTATCTCATAGTGTGTGTCGGGTGGGGGGGGGTGAGATTGCTTCAAAACAAATAATCAAAAACAGATACAATAATCACAAGAGGTTATAGGTACTATAAAGGTAATGAAAGACTCTGAGAAAGAGACAGAGAGGAACCTACCTGAGATAGGATAATCAACTAAGAATATATTTAAGCTAAAACCAGAAGGATGAAAAGAATCTAGAAGAGTAGAGAAAAAATTCTTAGCAGAGGAAATAGCAAGTTAGAGAGACCTCCAGGAAGGAAAAGGGCTTGCCTGGCTGGAGTGGAGGGAGAGAGACTGAGCTGATGTTAGATGAGAAAGCAGGTAGCATTTCTTTTTTTTTTAATTTTATTTTATTTATTTATTTTTCATTAAATTTTTATTTTGTCAATATACAATGTATATGATTATTATGGCCCATCACCAACACCTCCCTCTCTCCTCCCTCTCTCGCAGGTAGCATTTCTATACTCCAACAGTGAACATGCAGAAAAAGAAATCAAGAAAGCTAGCCCATTCACTATAGCCACCAAAACAAACAAACAAACAAACAAAAAAAAACACAGGAATAAAGTTAACCAAGGATGTGAAAAATCTCTACAATGAGAACTACGAACCACTGTTGAGAGAAATTAAAGAGGACAAAAGAAGATGGAAAGATATCCCATGCTCTTGGATTGGAAGAATTAACATTGTGAAAATGCCCATACTATGCACAGTGATCTACAGATTCAATGCAAACCCCATCAAAATTCCAATGATATTTTTCTCAGAAATGGAAAAAACTATCCTAACATTTCTATTGAATAATGAAAGACCATGAATAGCCAAAGCAATTCTGAGCAAAAAAAATAAAGTTGGAGGCATAACACTACCTGACATTAAACTATACTACAAAGCTATAATAACCTAAACAGCATGGTACTGGCATAAAAACAGACACATGGATCAGTGGAATAGAATAGAGAATCCAGAAATCAACCCATACACCTACAGCCATCTGATCTTTGAAAAAAGGATTGAGGCTACACACTGAAGAAGAGACTGCCTCTTCAGCAAATGGTGCTGGGAAAATTGGATATTCTTATGCAGGAGAATGAAACTAGACCCATACCTCTCACCATATATCAAAATCAACTCAAAATGGATTAAAGAATTAAATATACATCCTGAAACAATAAAACCCCTTAAATAAAATGTAGGGGAAACACTCCAGGAAGTAGGATTGGGTACAGACTTCATAAATACAACCCCAAAAGCACAGGCAACCAAAGGAAAAATAAACAAATGGGATTATATTGAACTAAAAAGCTTCTGCACAGCAAAGAAACAATCAACAGAGTGAAAAGACAACCAACAGAGTGGGAGAAAATATTTGCAAATTATACATCCGACAAAGGATTAATATGCAGAATATACAAGGAACTCAAACAAATTTACTTAAAAAAGACAAATAATCTAATTAGAAAATGGGCAAAGGAACTGAATAGGCATTTCTCAAAGGAAGATATATGAATGGCCAACAGACACATGAAAAAATGCTCAACATCACTCAGCATTCGGGAAATGCAAATCAAAACCACTTTGAGATACCATCTCACTCCAGTTAGGATGGCCAATGTCCAAAAGACTGAGAATGATAAATGCTGGTGAGGATGCAGAGAACAAGGAACTCACACACTGTTGGTGGGACTGCAAGGCGGCAAAATTGACGGACTTGGTGACCATGATGGAAAATGTGTCCATCCCCAGATCCTCCTTAAGGGTGTTCAGTTGCTCCAGTTGCTGGGAGTTCCATTGGAAAACTGTCTTCAGCTTACAACCTGTTCAAAGATTTTCTCAGTTGCAGAGAGACCTTGCCCATATCCAGTGACTGGTGCAGAGCAGGCTCAGCATCACATATGTGCCACCTGGGCAGTCATACAGTGCCCCATGCACAGAAGGGCCCAGAGCATGGTTTAATGCTCTACTGTCACCCTCTTAGAATCATTCCTGGATCTTTATTATTTTCTGGACCTTGCATATCAGGTAGTCAGTACTGATGTGGGAGTCATCAAGGCCGTGCTACCCAGGCCCATCTCAGGGTAACTCTGAAAAGTCAATCTAGATTCAGAGCTCCCCATGGGCTCAGTTGAATCAGTCATTGAGCATGCATTAAAGCCTGACTTCACTTCTCCCCCTGCTTAGTCCTGCTTCTTTCCCCTTTCTTCTGCACATATGGGTCCCAAAGGCACTCTAAAAACTTCATGCCCTCAGAGCTCCATCTGAAGTTCTGCGTCCTGGAGAACTCAAAGTGCAACCGTGATATTTGGGATGTGGAATCTAAGAGGGAGAAGAGTCAGGGCCTGGGGTGTTCTGCCTTGACTTAGTGGATGATGATAACATTCAAGATAAGGGGATCCAAATGAGGAACAATTTTGGGAGGGAAAAATAATGAGGTTGTGGTATTAGAACCTAAGATTTCAGTAAAGG
>NW_007736429.1:39054-41772 GCF_000696425.1 Galeopterus variegatus | reverse complement strand
TATGGAAGGCCTCGCGCAGAAATGTGAAAAAGCTTTAAGGAAAAGCAAGCGGTAAACACAAAGGTGTTCTGCCTTGACTTAGTGGATGATGATAACATTCAAGATAAGGGGATCCAAATGAGGAACAATTTTGGGAGGGAAAAATAATGAGGTTGTGGTATTAGAACCTAAGATTTCAGTAAAGGGCTTCCAGGTGGAGGTGGCCAATTGTGCGATATTAATCCAGAGTTCTACAGAAATGTTTGGGCTGGATTCATGAGATGATTCCAGGGAATTAATGTCATTGTCCAGGAATAAATGGCTGAGAAGAGACAATCACCACCTAAGAGCTGAGCAAAAAAATGGAAAAAGAGCAGCCTGGGATGTCCAGAGCCTTGGAGCCTGGCTACTGCCTAAGAGCCTGCCTACCTGGAGCCACAGAGCCTTAACCATAGCCTCTAGTCCTCAAGGCCTTAATTGCTGTATTTTTCCACTTTCCCCTCTTCTGCTACTTGCACCGCTGTGGGCGTAGATAGTGTTGCTATCTTGCCAAAGATAGCTAGGGACTTTTCTATTTCCTGGAATGACTTGCCCTGTGGTCTTTCCCGGAAAACTCTGCTGCACACTTCCTTATCTGCTGTTCCCTTTTGCTGTCTATATAAGCTGTTACCTTCTGGCTAATAAATAAGACTTGATCAGAATACTGTCTTGTCTCCATTTCTCTCATCTCTTGTCCCATCCAATTCCCACTCCCCTCTCCAGGGTCTGCGTTGAATATCCCACGGGTCGGGACACTGGGAGAAAGAAAGAGTACCAGGAGAGAACATGGGTAGGTGGAAACCTGACTGAAGCAAGTTGAAATGAATGGTACTTGGAGATAAGAAAGGGGAGACCAATGACTCCAGGCCATTTAATCCTTAAATGTGACTGCGAAAGGAAGGCAAGAGATTGGGGCAATGGACAAGAGTACAAGGTCAAGCAAAGGAGTTATTTTTTTATTTTTTTATTTTTTTTAAGATGAAGACAATTAAGAAATTTACTTTGCTAAAGAAAACCTTTCTCAGAAGAGGCATGCTTATGTTTTAGAATGACTGGCACAAAATTAAATGATAGCTTTTCTGTTAATATTTGCCTCAGACTTCACCTCTCTCTTCTCCCTCCCTCTTTTTAAAATAGTGGTCTTTACTTGTATCTTTTTCTGTGTGGAAATTTCCTGGAAATTAGCCATGGGAAACGAGGAGACCTCTATGCCCAATTCATCCTGGTTATACAGACATTTGCAGAATGGCAAATCACTAGAGGGCAAACTTGTCACACTGCCTTAGAAATGATATATTAGTAAATTCAAGCAGAGCAAAGAGAAGGACCAAAAGGAGAAAGAAGAGGGAAGATTTTAATGCTGTGCAGTAGTGCTCAGGTCTGGGTCAAGTGCAATGAATCCCAGTTGATCAACTCTTGACTTGGCCTCCATGGTAGGACATTACTGACAAGCCAGGTGATAACAGGCAAATCCTCTTCCTATTTACCTTCAAATTATTTTATTTGCCTTCATTTTTTCATTTGATCAGATTCATTTCCTATACAGTTTTTTTTTTTTTTTTTTTTATGGAAAAACCCAATTTAGAGCTGGTAAAGGAAAAGACAGAGAAGGACGCTGGCTTGTGCAGTCAAAGAGAGTTAGTTATTCTAGCCATTTTGGAGAGTAAGAAAGTGAAATGGTAATTAGAATTACTGAGCCTCAGTGTCTTTCCTATTTGTGCTATTTTTCTCTTCCTATGTCTCTCTCCATCATGTTGCCAAACATTTCCCATGACTCTTTTCTTGGGTTAAAGCCAGACATCAAGTCACTGCAAAAACACCCAACCCTTCCCTTCATTTGCCTCTGGATTTTTCTCCCCTGTATCCATCACCGTTACATTCTTTTTATGTCTCTCAGCTAAGGAATGCTGTCCTTTCTCAAATTCAGAGTCTAATTGCAGCACAATTAAAATGGAAATAAAAAGGGAAAGCTGACTATGTTGAAAGTACTCCATATTTATTCTGAATTTCTTTAGACTGCAGGCACATATGCTTATGTTCATGACAGTATGGATTTATAAAAAAAGAAAGAGAAGAAAGGTCTGTCCTTCCTTCCCTGCAAAATGGCATTGCACATGACCATGAGAGACCGAATGTACAAATGAACAATGGTGGACTATGTATAAAAATAGAACTCTGAATTATGACCTGTAGCTACCTACACAGGAATCCAACTTCCTTACCTACAGTAAACATTCCAGAAAGCCAGCCTGCTTAAGTTGTGGGGACCCACTTGGAACCCCAGGGTTGATGTGAAGATTATTTTAAACTGAAGACATTTGAGATTCAACAGATGCAGAAAGAAGCCTTCATGGAGCTTGCCTTACCTGACTTACAGCACTAACTTCTTGGAAATGAGGCTTCCATAAATCCCCTCTCTAGAGGAGTTTCATGGCCATGAAGAAGATGAAAAACCCACTGCACCTGCATAAACAAACATTATCACAAACTTTCTTACCTCCAGTTTGTTCTGCTAAAAACTCAGTTGTCTTTCCTAAAGAAACCTGAAAGGTACTTTAAAAGTTTGCAGAAAAATAGAATTGAAAGATAATGCAATCTTTATCATGATTAATCAGGCACACCAGGTACTGGTAACATGACATTGAATAAAACAGACAAAAATCCTTGTCATCATGGAGCATATATTCCAGTGTGAGCAGA
>NW_007736429.1:34342-38902 GCF_000696425.1 Galeopterus variegatus | reverse complement strand
TAAAACCCCCCCCCCCCCGCCCTGTTAATCTGTCTTTTGTCAGTTTAATTCACAGGTCCCAGGTACTGAAGATAAAAAAATAAGGAAAAAACTTTTCTTCCCCAACAAAGTCAGACTTCCTAGAAGCCAGATTGTTATCTCTAGTTCCAGTCCAGGAAGCTAAACAATAACTTCTGTGACAATTGGCCCCAAATGGCCAGGACTTCATTAATAACTGACAGGTACACTAATTTTTGTCCTCACTTTCATTTTAGGAACAACTGGACAAAGCCAAATATGTTTCCTTACTCAATCACATAGGATGTCCCTGTTGTAGTCAGCCTATGTACAACTTCCCCATGCCAACGACCTCTAATCTGGGCACACCTGAAGCCTTTTCTCTCTCTCTCTCTTTTTTTTCTTTTTCCTCTCTCTCTCTCTTTCTTCTTCTTCTTTTTTTGTTTGTTTTACTATGAACTTCCCCATGCCAACGACCTCTAATCTGGGCACACCTGAAGCCTTTTCTCTCTCTCTCTTTTTTTTTTCTTTTTCCTCTCTCTCTCTCTTTCTTCTTCTTCTTTTTTTGTTTGTTTTACTATAAACTTTCCACATTTCTCTGTCTGCCTTTGAATCTCTGCCAAGACACAAGTGACAGGAGCTTGTGTCCCTTGATGTAGCAAGCTCTGAAAAATAACTTCTGCATTTTTCATTTGGTTGGTCTTTATTTCCACAACCATGTGTTTCATTCATACAACTTAGAGGTTTATTTAAAATAACTGGCAGAGTAAACTAAAGACAAGTAAATATTTATTTGCTATGATACGTTCTATATATTTTCTTTTTCTTTAAGTCTCTACTGAGATTTTGAAATTCTCTCTGATGCTGGTAGTACCAAAATCTTATTTGAACCTAATCAATTAATCCTGAAGATGGCAGAAAGATCAATATGAGATAGCTGCAAATAAACCTACTATTCTCTAAGCACTTGAAAAGCCTCAAACAGCACAAATCTTCTGCATTTTAATAAAAGCATTTACACACTGATTTTAGTTTTAAAGGAGATGAGAAAATTCAAGTATAAAAATCTTGGGACTGTGGAAACCAAGTGTTTTGTCTAAATACCTTTTTTATGTTGTTGTTCAAGAAAAAAGGCCTTCAGAAATTTCATGAAGTTTTAAATTTGAAGCACCCTTAATCATTAGCTCCCCCTACACGCACCACAATCATCACCACCACCACTAACAACATTATTAAAAAGAGAATAAACGCCCAGGTTAGCTAAAGCTGAAACGCTTAAAATGTCTTTAGATACTAGACAGATTTGTGAACCTAAGGAAGAAACTGAGGCAAAAATATATAAAACAATGAGTTTATTTGGGCCAAGATGTAGGACTGCAGCGCAGGAAAACACAAATTCGTGTTGACTTGAAATGTGCCCCAAAGTACAAAAGAGAAGCGCAGTATTTAAAGGAAAAAGGAAAATTTTAAAGGAGCAGTTCCAAAATTATTTGCCAAGAATTTACATTGATTCACTAAAATAACATGAGCTGCTGATTGGCTATACATTGCTCTTCTTGACATAAATTCCAGGAACATTGCCCCCAAAAAGAGTGAGGGTCACATTGTACAATTAAAATAACATTTGGGTAATCCAAACCCACAGGTGGGGCCAGCTAATTTGAAAACTGTTACTAGAAGTTGTGAGATAGGAGGTGCTCAGATTCCCTGGGCTTGGGTTACAGAACACACCTCTGGGTTTCAAGCCATTCCCCGAGGTTGCAGACCTCTCCTCTAGGCCCTCCCCTAGAGGAAAGTTGCTTTGCTAGTTAGATCTATTTTTCCACAGGAACACAGGGAAATTGAGAACTTGGGGGGGGGGGTGTTGCTAATTTATGCAAATCCAGTTGCTGGGGCATGCTCAGCAGAGGAGGGTTATATAACCCTGGTAGCTGAATAATCTTCCACTAGAGGTGCTTAAGAGCACAGAATATTCTTGAATATGTTTAGTACATGTAATAGAATTTGATCAATGAACATGTTCCAAAAGGAGACCAACATGTATGTGCAAGACTATGTTACGTAACTGGGAACCACCCCAATAATTGAATATTTGTTAGTTAGTGAAACTATAAAAGCCAAATCCCAGAAGAAGGCAGGGTTTGCAAGGGCACGCCTGGGGTCCTCCCACAGACCCAGAAGGCGAAGGAGCCGACAGGATTACCCCTGGCGTTGGGACCAAGGGACCTCAGGGAAAAGTGAGCCTGCTGCCCACCAAACCAGCCCTGTGAGAGAGACACCCAGATGTGGCAGGGGTTCTGTCAGAGCTGTTCCACTTTATTGCCGTTACACTGTAATTTATATAAGCAAGCAAGTAGGGCTTTCCATGAACTAACCAATCAATGAAAGGATCACGCAGGCATGCATTTTGTACTAACATGTTGAGCATAGCGATCATGCAGGTTCATGAGTGTGGAAATACTGGAGGACCGATGAAAACCTTTTGGAGCTATCTTGGGTTACGCCTCCCCTACTTCCTGTGGGTGCCATCTTCATCCTCCACCCATAGGCACCATGTGGCTCATAGATAATGTTTGCTCCTAAAAATGGGCCCAACATCTCCCCTTATTTCCTTCATAAAAAGAACAACAACCCTGTAATGGGCAGTTGAAGGTGGCTAACCTCTCAACGTCGTTGGTTTTTTTGTGACTGTGCCTGTCTTAGGTTTTCCCCCTCAGGGGATCTTACCCATCATTGGCTAGCCAGCCACTTGTGGAGAGCCAGTGGAGCCCCTTAAAGAGTACTGTGGATTTTTTGAAGGGCCATATTGACCCAAGGGTTTTGGGGTTTTTTTCTTGGGCCACATTTTCTACCACTAGGGTGAGCATAGTTATGAATCCTAGATTTCGCTGAATGAGAGCCATGATTTTAGTAAAAATTAAAGGACCAAACATTAGTACTAAGAGGAGGATTAAGAGGGGGCCTGCTAAGGCAGATATTAAGGTGGTAAGCCAGGGAGAACTGTTAAACCAAGATTGAAACCAGCCCTCATTGGCCTCTCTTTCTCTTTTATGTCTTTCCAAGCCCTCTCTAACCTTTGTCATAGATTCTTTTACTATTCCAGAATGATCAGCATAAAAGCAACATTATTCCCTGAGAGCTGTACATAAGCCTCCCTGTTGTAAAAATAGGAGGTCTAATCCCCTTCTATTTTGTAATATAACTTCAGAAAGAGAAGTTAATAATTTTTGCAAATGGGTAATTGATGTTTCAAGCCTATCTAGATCTATATCTATATTCACCCTTAAAGCTTGTGTATGGGTGTAAGTATATCCTATTCCAGCAGCCCCCACCCCAGTGCCTACAATCCCCAATAAAGTACTAATGGTAACAGCGGCCCCTAGTGCCCTTTTACTGCGGTGAGGAAAGTTACTTGTCCAATATTGAAACATTTCTTCCCCTTTATGCCATAATATTTGGGGAACAATATATACTGATACACAAGTTTCATGAGATAAGGATTGATTAAACACACAAGCAGTAAGCCCTGATTTGGTGCATAGCCATCACCCAAGGCTGGGTTTAGCCCAGGTGCTATTGAGGATAATGGTATTGGAACAAAGAGAGGGGATGTTTACACCAACACATAATCCTTTTCCCAACATATGTTGTATGGTTAAACCAGTATGGGCTCTGTTGTAATTAATGGTGCACTGGGGTGCTGTTAGTGGGGAGGATGGTTACGTTACTTAACGCCACAGTCTCAAAATATGGGGGATGAACAGCATAACATAACCAACAATCTTTTGTCCAGGTTTGTTGTACTGGTAGGTGATTGGTTCCCCATGTGCTGGAGAGCCAGATGGTCCATAGGATGACCAGGTGACGCATCATGCTGCTGTAAATGGTGTTAAGTACAAAGACAATCAGGATTGGAGAGAAACTCTCCCACGAGGATTAAGAGGCAGGTTAATCTGGGTTGTCACATAAGTCTTCTGAAAGAGAATTTGCCTCAGGGTTGTTGTTGTCCCTGGGCTGGGTTACTGGTTCAAGATTTTGAGGCACACATTTAAGATGGTTGGCCGGTATCCATATGGGGCAGGGTTCGTCAAAGGGGAATACACACCCAAATCCCCTTCCCATAGTTAGGAGAGGGGCAGGTCCTCTCCAGTGTCCAGAAATGGGGTCTTTCCATCTAACTTGTACCTCGGGCTTTATGTCTTGATTAGACAAGTGCTTTTGAAAAGGTGTCATTAACTCATTTTTGGAAATATTTAGAATGTTTAATGTAAATAGTGCTAATCCTAATTGTTGGTGGGGGCTGGTGTTACCCCCTTTTTGTTTTTGTAATTGAGTTTTTAAAGTTTGGTGATAACGCTCTATTATAGCTTGTCCCTGTGGAGTGTATGGAATACCTGTGGTGTGGCAAGTGCGCCAGCTTGAAAGGAACTCCTGAAATGCACAGCTAACAAAACAGGGGCCATTATCAGTTTTAATTTGATTGGGGAGTCCAAGTGTTGCAAAACATTGTAAAAGGTGACTTTGGGCATGTCGAGCCTTTTCCCCTGAATGAGCGGTAGCCCA
>NW_007736429.1:33419-33976 GCF_000696425.1 Galeopterus variegatus | reverse complement strand
GTTGGGTTTTAATCCCCTAGGGTTAACTCCTGGGGATTGTAAAGGGGGCACCTGTAAGTAAGGAAGGCAAAACTTACAAGTATGAACAATCTTTTTTTAATCTTTAATAGGGATTTGCGGGAACCGTTTATGTAGGCCCCTCCAATTTATGAGTTAGGGCATGGAGATTAGATGCATCTTGTAAAGTTAAAACATGGGGGTTATAAGAGGCTGTTTTGTCTGCTAAAAGGTTTCCTAGTGAAAGTAGACCCGGCAATTTTTGATGGCCTCTAAGATGTTGTATATAGATGGGTTGGGCCCATTCAAATAACAATGATCGGACCTGTATCGTAAGAGGCGTAATTGGGTTGTTATCTAAATGAATATGGGAATTAAGCAACCCCAGCAGCAAATTAGTGGCATACAAACTGTCAGAAAATAAATTTATGGGTTCTGAGACCTTATTAAGTGCTAAAACTATGGCTAACTTCAAGGAATAGTAATTGTTATGTCTTCTTCTGCCCCCCCCCCCCCCCCTTTTTTTTTTTTTTTTTTTTGTGTGTGTGTGTGTGTGTGTG
>NW_007736429.1:29349-33289 GCF_000696425.1 Galeopterus variegatus | reverse complement strand
TCTCAAGGTCCATCCATGTTGTTGCAAATGGCAGTATTTCACTCTCTTTTTTTATAGCTGAGTAGTATTCCATTGTGCAAATATACCACATTTTCCGTATCCACTCATACGATGATGGACATTTGGGCTAGTTCCAAAAAGTAAACAGAAAGGACATTGTTGTGTGTGGGGGGGGGGAGGAGGGAGGGAGGTTTCAGTAATGGGCCACAATAATCAACTACATTGTATATCGACAAAATTAAAAAAAAATAAATAAAATAGAAAAAAAAACCCCCACTAAAACTATGTCTAAGAGTTCCTTAAACTGTGCAGATCCTTCACAGGGCTCATAGTACTTTTGAGGGACAATGTTAGATGATGGTTGTTTTGCATGTGGCAAAAAGACAATAACAGCAGCCCCATGTTTACCCCCATCAGTGAACACATTATAGGCATCAGGCATGGGTTTTTGTAGAAATAATTGAGGTGCTCTCCAGTTTAAATGGCCAAAAGAAATGACCCATTTATAAGGCCCATAGTGACAATCAAGGATGCTCGGGAAACCCTCTAGTGCCAAGGCCATTCTAGGATTGCTTCTGTAGATCCATTCTAGGTCACTCAGTTGGTTTGGAACAATTATTTTGTTAGGTTCCCATGCATAGCATCGGAGTGCTATGTCCCTTCCCTTTTGCGTTAAGTCAGCCATTTGGTCTATATAGGTATAGACTCGAGGGGATCCCCCCAGAGATATATGAATCCATTGTAAGGGGTTCCCCTCTTGAACTAGGACTGCCATGAGGATGGTGGGATTAGGCAGAATCCATAATTGCAAGTTTTTGAGGGAGAGTATCTAGCAAGCTGAGCCTGGTTGAGAGAATTTTGAACCTCTTATGAGAGCTGTTTATGTGCAATTGAAAGAGAGATTTTATCATGAGGCAGGCTGTCCCTTAATAGGTTAAAAAGAGGTAACAGCTGGCCCATTGAAATGGGAATCCAGGGCCTTAGCCAATTAATTTCACCTAAAAGGCATTGTAAATCAACCAAAGAACAAGAATCTCGAATACAAAGTTGAGGTTTTAAAGGACTAATGCCTTGCAAGGTTAACTGGGTACCTAAAATTTTAAAAGGCGGAACAACTTCGATTTTATCAGCTGCAACATGCAAGTTACCCTTTGTAAGGCACATTTGCAGGACTTTATATTCCTCAGTTAATTGGGAAGTATTTAGGGCTCCTAAGATAATATCATCCATGTAAAGGTACATTTCAACATGGGGGAGCCTTTTGACAGATCGGAGTAATTCATAAACATAGTTTTGGCAAAAGGACGGATTATTGGCCATATCATGAGGCAAAACCATCCATTCAAAACGTTTATCTGGCCCCTTAAAGTTAGTTGAGGGGACCGAAAAGGCAAACTTTTTTATTATCCTGTGGGTTTAAAGGAATGGAAAAGAAGCAGTCCCTAATATCTATAACCACGAGGCATAAGTTACTAGGGATGGCCGGTGCCCAAGGCAATCCCCTTAGGGGGGTTCCCTATAGCAACATTCTTTCATTAATTTTTCTAAGGTCCTATAACAGTCTCCATTTTCCTGAAGACTTTTTAATGACAAAAATAGGGATATTCCAGGGGCTAGTGGATGGGTGACTATGTTTTAATTTTTTTTTTTTAAGATGACTGGTAAGGGGATCTTAACCCTTGATTTGGTGTTGTCAGCACCATGCTCACTCAGTGAGCCAACTGGCCATCCCTATATGGGATACGAACCTGTGGCCTTGGTATTACCAACACCACACTCTCCCGAGTGAGCCATGGGCCGACCCCAATATGTTTTAATTTTAATTGTTTTGTGATAAGATCCTCAAGTGCTTGCAACTTATTAGCTTGGAGAGGCCACTGCTCCACCCAAATTGGGGGTCACGGTTTGCAACGGATGGGAGGGACCCGGGGGGCAGTGGCCTTTAGGATTGGGGGTGCACCTTCCATCTTGTAAGTGGCTTTCCCTCCTGCATGTTTTGGAATTCAGTTTCCCCTCTATAATTTGGGCAAGAAGGGAGGTTGAACTGCTGCTGGTACTCCTCCTCATCAAAAATGTCATCATAAAATTCTCTATAATCAGTGGTGATATAGGCATCTGCTTGTCCCAGAATATCTTGGCCTAGGAGGTTCGCATTACTTCCCCTCTTGTGCCATCAGCATCTTTCCACGGGAGCCAGCCAACAGTTTCTTTGGACTGAGTATTTCCTCCGACCCCCATTATTTGTGGTCCTGGGGCCATCCTCCAGCTATTAGGAACCTCCTCCTCTCTAAGGACCATGCGGTCAGCTCCAGTGTCAATTAGGCATCAGAAATTTTTCCCCCCGATCATTATATCCATTTTGGGTCTTAACCCAGGCACAATAGGCACCGTCCAGTTAGCCCTTGCAGGTTTTCAGTCTTTGTTAACTCCTGTTAGCTCTGTTGGGGGGTCGGTGTGAGTTGCATCCGGGTTTAGGTTGACTTAGAGAGTTTCTAACTTGTTGTGGTGGAAAATGGGGTCCCCCTTGGGATGATGGGGCTAGGGGCTGCCCGTTTTCTAATTTAAAGGATTGCCATCCTTATTAAATATAGATTTACAATCTGCCTTCCAGTGGTAGCCTTTTTTGCATCTTGGGCATGGGGTGGTGGGAGGTTTTTGGCCTTTTGGTTTTGAATTATTTTGGGGACAGCTATTTTTAAAGTGTCCCTGTTCCCCACAGCCAAAGCAATGGCCTGTTTTATTATCAGAGAGGAAATTTCCAGGGGAGGTCATCGTATTAAAGGCCTTAGTCATTGCCTCAGTGAGGGCATGGTTTGGGCTTGGAGGGCAGTAGCAATGGTGCGGGCCTGATGGCCTTGGGTCCCCACATCCCTAGAGGTGATAATCCACCTTTCTATGGAGCGGTCCTTTTGACCCACGCAGGCCAATTTGTGGTCTGATGTCATTCCCTCCCATACCAGCATTTTAACAAACTGGTCTCTTAGGGGCCCTGGGGGGAATTTCCTTTGTATGCTTTTTTCTACCCTATCCACGAAGGAAGGGAGGTCCTCATTGTTTCTCTGGGTGATGCCTGATAGGGGGGGCTCTGTAGGGCCCTCCACAAGTTTTTTCCAAGCCGCTAAGCAGATGGCCCGAACCTGGTCTTGATATGGAGCGGGGATAGCGGCTTAATGCTTTCTGAATTCCTGTGCTGGATTGGTCTGCCGTTCCAGATAGCATCCCAAAGGTTATTGGGATAACTGGGTTAGCGGCCTGCTCCCTCTCTGCCTGAGCATGGCATTCTTCTTTTAAAAAGGCGCAAAATTTAATATACTGGGGACTTGAGAGTACTGCCCTACACAGAATTTTCCAGTCCTGGGTGGTGCAGGGTTGGTGTGCTAATCCCAGGAGGATGGTTTCCGCCCATGGGGAGATTGGACCATCTTCGGCCACAGCCTTTTTTAGCTCTTTTAGGTCTGTAGCCTTCCAGGGGGCATTTAGTTGAAATTGGTGTTGCCAACTGGCTGTTATTTGTTTATTGTTTGTGGCCCCCTCCTGTAAGTCTTTATTTTATTTATTTATTTATTATTTCATTAAATTTTTATTTTGTCAATATACAATGTATATGATTATTATGGCCCATCACCGACACCTCCCTCCCTCCTCCCTCTCTCCCCTCCCCCCAAGAATATCCTTTTTGTTTGCTTGTTGTAACAACTTCAAAAAGGTATAGTTGTTATATCTTCTTCCCCCCACCCCCGGTTTTTTTTTGTGTGTGTATGTGGGTGAATTAATTTCTTTATTTTTTAGCTCCCACCAATGAGTGAGAACATGTGGTATTTCTTTTTCTCTGCCTGACTCGTTTCACTCAACATTATTCTAATATATTTGAATGCTAAAAGAAAAAAACTGCCAGCCAAGAATACTATACTAGCTATCCTTCAGAAATGAGGGAAAAATA
>NW_007736429.1:11933-28349 GCF_000696425.1 Galeopterus variegatus | reverse complement strand
AGGGTGTGTGAGATCTGTAAGTCTCCGCCTCGCTATCCGGGCATTTCCCCTCTCTGTGTGTACACGATGGGGCCTCCCGGAGGGTGCATCTTTTTTTCCGAGACTCCTCCTCCTTTGCCGGACCACTTCCCTCTCTGTGCGCTCAGTACAGGGTTGGGGCATGTCTTCTGCAAACCTCCTCTCTCAGCCCCGCCTGGCCCCGAAGGGGTCTCAGGCCTCCTCCATGGATACTGTGGGTGTTCCTGCGGCCCTGGTCAAGGTCCTCTCTGGGCCTCCCACCGTCCCCCTGGTATTGCGGCCCCCTGGCTGGTTGAGTTATCTCCAACACCAGGGCGTGAGCCCCCCGGGGGAGGATCCCACAGCACACAGTCCCTCTTTGAATCCCCCCGGCGTGAGCCAGCTCGGCGCCCTCAGGCCAGCTCTCCGGCAGGATCAAGTGGGCTCGGGGGCACCCCGCTCACCCCTCTCCCAACCAGAAATCAGTCTGGGATTTTTCCGAACTGAAGGCCACAGAGATGTTATCTGCCTCCCAGAAGCAGGGAGTTTACCTGGGGCCGAGGCCCCAGGTGTGGTGGAGTGACAGTCTGGCCGGGATCCTCTTCCCTGCCCTCCCGACGCTGGCCAGGGGCTCCCCACGCCACCGGCCCTGCCAGAGATCCACGGGAGGAGTGGGATTGGTGGCCGCTCCACAGGCCCCGCGGGGCCCCGCGCTGAGGCACACAAGTGGTACGGCTCAGTGAGGAGCCGTGCCAACCGAAGATGGATGGCTTGCCCAATCTGAGCCAGCCGGCTCCGCCCCCCCCCAGAGAAAATGGAGGCAGCACTGATGAAGGTGCCTAGCCAGGTGTGGTAAGCAGGGGCCGGGCGGGCCTTTGCCCCCCAGCAGGGCTGGGCCTGCATTGGCTGGCTGAGGTGTGTGTGCTTTACTTTGTATCAAACTCACTTTTAGCAGGTGGCTGCCTACTCTCTTGAGCCAGCCTGCACTCTGCTGTTTAAGTGTGTATTTCTTACTTTTGTGTTAAACTTGCTGTGGGCCCTGCTCATTCTCTGGAGCTGTTCTACACTCTCTCTGTGAAATCCGTATCTCTTATTTGTTGCATTAAATCTGCTCACTTTTTACTGTGAATCTGCTCTTCCATTATTTCCTGTGGCGGAGTCAAGAACCTGGTAAGAGGACGGGGTGGGTTGAGGCTGGGTACTGGACCTCCCCAAACCCTTCTTCTGGCATCAGGTGCTTTTTAGCAATTGTTTTGGAAAAGGGTGAGGAAGATGTGACTGAAGCTCCGTGCTCGTGTCTGTCTGGGCCTGATAAATATAGCAGACCTTACATAACTCAGATTGCTCTGAGTTACTTTTCTTTCTCTGATTATTATTTATGATAATGCTCAACAAAATAAGATTTGGGAACGATGCCTTGCCCTCAACTACTGTGAAGTGGGCTGGTACAAATGGACTTGGACCGTGGAGAGGTTGGGGAGGCAGAAGGGGATGGAATTCAACAAAAACATTATATTTTATTTTGTAACTAAGTTCCTGGTTCAGGGGTCGGAACTTGAGGCATGACTCAGAAGTAACTGGTGACATTTCTTTCTGGGAATGCTTCAGCCTTAGCTAACTTGGGGCATTTACTCTATTCCCTTTTAGTGGTAGGGGTGGTGATGTCCGTGTGCTGCACAGGAAATTGATAATTGGATAAATTGATAATTTTTGTGGAGGGCCACAAAATGATCTCTTGAGTCTCTTCTGATTTCTGAGGGCTTCTGACTTGCTTTCATACCTGAATATCTAGTTATATCTTTTTTGCTATTAGTATTTCTATTATTTTTACAATGGAAACACATTTGAGTATAACTAAATGTATTCAAAGTATTATTAATACAAGTATTTTTTTCTTTTTTCCTTTCAGAATAGTGGTTAAAGAAACAAACTCGCTGTCCACTTAGCTCAGTTGGTTGGAGAGTGGTGCTGATAACACCAAGGTCAAGAGTTTGATCCCTGTGCCACTGTCCAGCCACCAAAAAACTCAAAAACAAACAAAAACAACTCAAAAAGCAAGGCAGAAATAGCATGGCTTTGTAGCCAGACCTGGGTTTGACTTCCCACACCAGCTGCACATAATGATTATTTATGGCTTTGGGGATGGTCAGCCTTGTGTTGGCATGTGACCAGATTCAGGGCCTCTGTATACCCCTTTTCATCATCTTTTTAATTGATATAGAAATACTTATCTCCCAAAGGTTCTGGTGAGAATTAGCTCAAAAGCACATGGAATTGCTCAAAGCAAACAGGAGGAGAGAAATCTGCTTCCCTCATTTCCCTCTCCTCCCCCATATTTTGGTCTTACAAATACATAGCTAACTTTCAAAAGCTCAAGTCTCAAATATTAGGTGTTCTAATTAGGCCCTCATGACCATTTATTCTTTGGGAGACTCCTGGTCACTTTTTGAGGTTTGTTTCTTTCCTTTTTCCCTGCAGCCTTCTTGTCATTTCTACTGACTGGCAGGATTGGGAGGGGATGGCAGTATCTGCTTATATGCCTTATGTCCACCGGTCAAAATATAAATTTGTTCATAAGGAGACTCCTGGTCACTTTTTGAGGTTTGTTTCTTTCCTTTTTCCCTGCAGCCTTCTTGTCATTTCTACTGACTGGCAGGATTAGGAAGGGATGGCAGTATCTGCTTATATGCCTTATGTCCACCGGTCAAAATATAAATTTGTTCATAATGGATTATACTGAGAAATACAACCAATCACTGTGTTCTATGACTGCTCCACATGCCCACCCACGTACTCTTTGTCACAGCTATGAAACTTAGTAGGCTATGAGTCCTCAGGTTTCTTTTATGATAAAGCTAATTAAGTGAGAGCAATAGAGAAAGTAGTCTATTATAATTATTCAGAATTTATCTCTTAATTAAAATCAACCCATTTTCTAGATGAACGAATTGAACCTGTTGGTGAAAATGTATACCTGCTTTTAAAGGCATGGGAACTACCTTCTTAAGAATTGGCTCCATTTCGTTGGAGTTGAAGCATAGCTACTTATCTGCTTTATCACAACATGAAGTTGAGTGCACTCCAGCTCACACAGGCACGTTTAGTGAAGGGTTTCAGCTTGAATCATGATTTCCTTAGGCTCAGTACTTTAGGTATTAGCAGCTTAAATGTGCTCAGTATAGAAGGAGGCTTTGTTTGGGGCTTGGAAAACAGTAAATTTTATTAGGCATCTTTAAAATGTCCAGAATATTTGAATAAATGCAACAGAACTGCAACTTGCTAATGTAAAATATTAGATGCACCCTAAGTAACAAGAACAGCTTGGAGAGACTCTAACAGTCCCTCTTTAATTTTGTGCTGACACCTGGCAACATTTGGAACTATAAATAGAGTAGCAGGGAGGGGAAAGAAAGCCAAAGAGATTTTCTGTTGTTGTCTCAATGCATAGAATGAGAAAGTCTTTAAAGAAAGTAGAAAAAAAAATCACATTTAGAAAAGAATTAGGGGCCCATTCTACTGAGAGATGGGCCTGCCACAGACCCTAGCAGAATATATTATAGTCAGACACTCTGAATTCTTGTTGGATTTGCAGGACTCCTCATAATTATGGGTGAAGCTGCAGGAAGCTGCTAATCTTTCCAGAACTAAAGCCTGATTTAAAGCCCCAGGACACTGGGCTATAAAACCAGGGGGCAGGTGCACCACCTCCTCTATTAGGTTTTTCCATCCCCAATTATCTAATGGTGGGGAAAGCACAAGGGATAGAACAAAGAAGGGAAGTAGAGGGTTACACAATGATGTTGATTGGGTCCTGGGAAAAGGTCTAATAGTATCAGCAAAGAAACCTACAGCCAGAGAGTATTCTAGAAATTCTGTTCAATAGGTAGTTCAGCTTACTACTGGGCAGATAGAAACTGAATCTCTGCTTCTGTCTCAGTGTGGATTGGCTTCTTCCTCAGTTCTCCCTCTTTCAGAAATCTAGTATTATGTGGAGGCAGAAACCATCACTTTTGGTAGACTAGAATCTATTAGCAGGTGGGAAAGTGTAAAGAATATCAGCCTAGAAGGTTAAGCAGACTGAGTCCTAGTCTCTGCCTCCACTCGCCTCATGATATCAGGCATGTTACTACTACTGATTTCCAAAAACATCCACCTCACAAACATGCTGGGAGAATTAAATGAGATGATCCCTGTCAAAAGCCTAGTTTAATCCTGACACTTAATCACTTTAGTTTCTTCTCTTCCCCTGGAATATTAAGAGACACATTTATTTATTGGATAAACTGATTTAACTAAAAAAAATTTAAAAAATATTTTAACATTGGTATAATGCTAGATGAGAAAAAAAATCACAATGCTCTTTTCCTCAGGAGAAAACTTTTACAATATCAAATTTAAGAATAAATTTGACCATGCACAGGTATGAAACATTCACTATAGCTAGTTTTCTAATCCTCATCTTGTACCAATGGAGTCTAAGAGATTTGAGCATAATATCCAGCTATTTTAATAGGTTTTCTAAGACTGTGAATTGGCTTATAATACAGGCAGCCTCTTCTTTTTATGCTCAGTTTGTAAAAAGTCAACATTTTTTTCCTGAGGATTATAGGATTACTTTTCATACTGTATTTTATAACCTGTTATAAGCCTAAGGAACTCAATAAATGTTAAATAATGATATCTAATGTGTTTCTTTCTTTTTTAAACAAAAATGTATTAAATAGTGAATCTCTAAGTTTTTCTGTCCAAGTCATATACTCTTATAGCTTAGTCCAGCAGGAAAAATACACCCAAAAAACAAATGGAAGATTCACAAAATCTTATATATCCAAATGGCCAGGAAAAAACAAATCAACCCAAGACATCCCTCCTAACTGAACCTGTGATATTTTCTCTGTATGTGGTCCAGCCTGAGCAAGGCTCTTGTTTCTATTGACCTCAGCTTTCTTCTATTAACCTCTAATAGCAACCTGCACACCAGTTTAAAGGTCTAGTGATTAAAATCAAATCTTTTCATGTTATTGATCAGTAGAAGGTAGATTCTGCATGTCACAGAACTTAGCAGGGAAAGTTTCAGTGCACCCACACCAGAACAAAACACTGTGATTTTCTACTGATACCTAACAAGAGCGAAGTGAAGTTTATTATCATATATTACACACATTTAACATTTCTGGAATAAAGATGTGTCTAGGGAATCACATATGTATTGTATATTATTATTATAGAGTGTAAACTTTATGGCATCGTACATTAACTGTCAATCAGGGGATAGATGTGACTAGTTGCCATTGCCTTGGCGTGAGAACTACGTTATTGTTCCCAATGGAATGACTGGAAAACTGCAGCTCCTCAACATTTCAACCGATGGACCATTTCAGGAACATTTGAGAGAGACTGTAAGTTCTAATTGTGGATTGGAAACCTTATATCGACACTATAGTGTCAAAGGATAATATTACAACAAACTTAGTTTAAAGATTTCAACTGGCTTTATTACGATTCTAGAATCAGACAACACGTCATTTCACAGAATAGAATTAATGTTCCAATGAGCTGAGCAAAAGAGGTTGACCTTTAGACAGAAAGGGGCCTGAAGAAAGCAGCAACAAAGAACAAAAGGCAGATTGATTATTTCAAAATTACTTTCCTTGTAAGGTGGGGACAGGGAGACAGAACAATAGGAAAATAACTGATTAGTTAACATCAGGTTGTTTCAGTCTATCATTTTTGTGTAAGTATTAAGGCAGAGGGAACTTCATTATCATGTCTGTTGAAGATTTAAGTTTTCCTGTTTGGGAAATTGTCTGTGTTCTCTCTCCTGATTTCTCAGAAGATCAGACAACAACTTAATCTGGATTTGGTGAATTGGAACTTTAGCATGGGTGACTCCATTTTGATTTTTAGTCTGGTCTGTTGGGGCCTAGTGCAGAAAGTTAGTCCAAAACAGTACCTCCTAAAGATCTTTATTTAGTAATAGTAATATCAGAAATGCCCCCAGAGATCAAAGTAAAGTATTCTTTTACTGTAATGGCATAATGGGCAAGATTGGTATAAAAACTTGGGCGTCAGTAATACAGAGTTGAAAAATGATTTGGAAGAGTCATCCTGTGAATGTGAAGATATATTAGGAATATCTTGACCAATTTTTTGTGTGTGTCAGCTTAGGAACGAATTGACCGATTTATTTCACTTAAACACAAGAGTGATATATGATAAAAATTTATGCCTAAATGTATCTGAAGAAATTCTTTCAATAGGCATAAAATAAAAATTCTAAGCGATAGGAAAACATTTGTCATGGTATAATGCATAGTGTTTTTCCTTTCTTTTTTTCTTAGTGTTGAGTAACCTAATGGTAAGCAATGCAATTGATGGAAACTTAGATTTAATGTAATACAGAATCATTATTCTTTTTTTTTTTTTTTTGCAGGTGGCTGGTGCAGGGATTGAACCTTGGAATTTGGTGTTATCAGCACCATGTTCTAATTGAGCTAACTGACCAACCCCAGAATCATCATTCTTGAGAGTAACTTGGTTGTTGTGTTTTTTTATTATTGAAACTTAATTGAGTATACATATTTGTGGGATACAGAGTTGACCATCAGTATTTGCATACAATATGCAATGGTCAAATAGGATAATAAGCATATTCATCATTACAAAAAGTAATCATTCTTTATGTCCATTAACCAATTTTTCACTAAGCTTCCTTCCCCTGCCCATTTCCTACCTCTAGTAACCACAGTTCTGTTCTCTCCTGAAAGTCTAACCAATAAATCTTAAATCTTATCT
The DNA here is from genome assembly GCF_000696425.1 of Galeopterus variegatus. Lineage (NCBI taxonomy): Eukaryota > Metazoa > Chordata > Mammalia > Dermoptera > Cynocephalidae > Galeopterus > Galeopterus variegatus. Next base: position 21,557 of record NW_007736429.1, on the reverse strand, counting down.
TATTTTTTTAAAGATGAGTTAACTGAGGCTTATTAGAGAGGTTAAATAGCTTCCCCACAGCTATTTAGCTAGTCAACACCTGGGGTTTGGTTCATTTTTACTGCACAGCTTGTCTACTGTGGTGGCAGGGAAGGCAAGAAACAAAATATCCCTACTAAGGCTGCTCTTTGAAATAAAAAAGCAAGGCTGGGGATTGAGAACCCAGAGACAGTAGGAGTAAAATGGCGTTGGGGAAATGATTGTGGGGGGTGAATCTGAGGAGAGGAGAAGTTAATGGAAAAGTAACTAGGATGTCTGAAGGTTGGTGTTCACCTAAGCTAAAGAGGCAGTAAACAGGAAGAAAGAGGGCAATGAGTGTTCCCATGCTGGAAGCACAGCCAACTGCTAGTTCCCAGGCTTAATCTTAGATGTCTGTGAAAGCCTGGAAGACCATATTCTGCACAGGATGTGAAAATTAGTTCCAGATTCTCTTTGCAGAGTTATGATTAACCTAAACATTACACGAGGCAACAAAGCAGGATGGGTGGCCTTGTTTCCAAACCCCATTTCTAAAGATTGATTGCTATTTGAAAGAAAGTGAGCCAAAATTCCAGGTACTGATCAAGCTTTATTAAAGGAAAGGAATCTGCCAGGCTGCGTTTGAAATGCAGGGCAGCACCAGGTGTTGAGGTGCAAGGGTTTATATAGACTGTAGGGAAGGCCGATGCATCAGGGAGGGGTTCATTGCTGGTGTGGAAGATAAGGCTGGCGGATGCAATCAGGTGGAAGGTTGCACCTATGTGCTGGCAGCTATCCTGTGCTTATTGTGTGCAAAATGGCACTGGTCACGTCAAAGATCCATCACTATTATTTCTCTTGCAAGTGACTAAATAGTTTAATTATGCTGCCTGAGAGTGACAGAGCCAGAAACGTCAAATTAATTCTGTCACAATTTACCCCTTTAAAGCTGTTACTGGGACAATATTTTGGTGACCTTTAGGAGCTAGTCTAGTATTTCTGTTATTTCCATGTTCCTCTCCCTTCATTCAATGTAGTCCTAAAGGAGGAATTCTAGAAAGAACCCCAAAGAAGAAGACAAGCTGAGAAACAAACAAAAAAAAAAGAGTACGTCTTACTGGGAAGATTTTGCCATGTGTAGACCACTCTGTTCCACTCATAGGGGCATGTGACCTTCAATAGACAGAGTATAGGGACCCTAAAATGGAAACATTAAAGGGTGCAATTTCTTTATTTCTTGTCTTCATGCTCCACTTTTAGGTCAGATGCCCCTGAAAGGGGCATTATCAGGCCTGGAGCACAGAAAGTTGGAAGGTGGTTTAGATTACTCTATTGTTCAATAGAACATAAGCAGTGACTCTATGGGATCCTTCAAAGCCTTTATTTTCTGGGTAAAAATTTGTACTTGGGCCAGGGTTAGAAATATGTAGTTACTGGGCCGGCCTGTGGCTCACTCGGGAGAGTTCGGTGCTGATAACACCAAGGCCATGGGTTCCGATCCTATATAGGGATGGCCGGTTAGCTCACTGGTGGTGCTGACAACACCAAGCCAAGGGTTAAGATCCCCTTACCGGTCATCTTTAACAAAAACCTCTGATTCCACCTACAGGTAAGACTTGGATGTGGCCCCTGTGAGGCCTCTTGCTCTTGCCCTCTTGGCTACAGGCTGGTAGGCTACAGAGTTTACTAAGGAACACAGAAGAGTCCAGAATATGCTTTATACAATAACTACATGACCATCTTTTTTTCTTTTTTTGATTTTCTTTTTTTATTGTTATATCACATATGTAATGAACTGCACTAACCTTAAGTGCTCCATAAATTTTTACATATGAAAACATCCTTTAAACACAATTCAGATAAAATTATAGAATACTTACAGCAGTCCAGAAGGTAACACGAGATCTGTTCCTGGTAAATACCATCATTCGAAGGTAACTAATATTTATTTTTCCATCTTAATATAGATAAACATTTGATATCTCCTGGTGTGGTGTGGGCTTTTATGAATAAAGTTGCTTTAAATATGCTTGTGCATGTTTTAATGACCTTCGGTTTTTTCTTGTTTTAATCTTCAGCTATACCAACCATATTTCTAAAGTGTCTGTTTTCATTACCACTCTAGTTTGCTTTTGAGAAAAGGTACATGGCATGGGCATAAAATGCCTCACTCCTTCCATAACCCTTCTCAATGCAGTTATCTTACATTTGTTTTTTAATTAGAAAAGTATCAAATGAATACATTAAAGAAGAAAAAAAAACTCCACCATATATAAAGTAGTAGTCAATTTTTTTTTCTGATCTATTCCCGTTCCATTTCTCAGAAGTTACCAATGTTAATAGTGTTGAGGTCTTGTTTCAGGTTGTTTTCTATGCACATAAAAACATATAAAAGGTATAATTTAGATACTATGCCATATTATATTTATATATGTATTTTTAATTTTAATTTTTATTGAATCAAAATTGATTATACATATTTTGGGGTTTCAACATTGAGACATGTGGTTCAAATCAATATTACTAGCATATATATTGTTATAAATTATAATTATTCTTTATGCCCCTTGTCCAATCCCTCCTCATCCCCCTTCCTCTCCCCCTCCCCCCTCTAATAACCCTAGATTTCTTCTCTCCTTCTGAAAGAATAATGGTTACTCTGTTGATTTGCTGCTCAAATGATCTGTCCAATGCTGAGAGGCATGATCAAGTCCCCCAATACTATCATAGAGCAGATGTCTCTTCCATCACTATGAAATGGGCTCTGGAGAGAAAGACATCCTACTCCTTTCTTTATCTCTGCTGGCAACTCTCCTTGTGTCAACTCACTCCAGTGGCTGGCAGACCATCTGCGTGGTGGTTGTGGCATCTAGCTGCCTTCACAGCAGCCATGGTTATCATGGTAGCTATGGTGGGCCACCCACATGGAGGAGATGTTTTTGGCCTGCTCTGTGGTGCTGGCAGTGTGCCTGGTTGTGGAGAGTGTCTGATCCCCGGTTCCATGCTCTATGTCACTGAGTGGGTCCCAAGGCACTGGCATGGTGTGCCTGGTTGTTGTAAAGGGATCCAGTCCCCTTCTCCATGCCCCAGGTCCCAAGGCGGGCCCTGAGGTGCTGGCATGGGGTGCCTAGTTGTGGGAGGGGAGTCCAGTCCCCTTCTCCATGCCTCGGGCCCATGGGCAGACCCGAGGCACTGGTGTGGTATGCCTGGTGGTAGGAGGGGGATTTGGTCCCCTTCTCCATGCCCCGGGTCCCAGGGGGGGCCCTGAGGGACTAGTACAGTGTGCCTGGTTGTGGGAGGGGGTCTGGTTCCCTTCCCCATGCCCCAGGTCTCAGGGAAGGCCCCAAGGCACTGGCATGGGGTGCCTGGTTGTGGGTGGGGGGTCTGGTCCCCAGCTCCATGCCCCACATCCCAGGGAAGGCCCCGAGGTGCTGGCAGGGGGTGCCTGGTTGTGGGAGGGGGGGTCCAGTTCCCAGCTCCATACCTCCGGTCCCCTTGTGGGCCCCGGGGCACTGGTGCAGGGTGCCTGGTTGTGGGAGGCGGTCTGGTCCCCTTCTCCATGCTCTGGGTCCCAGCGCAGACCCCAAGGCGCTGGCACAGTGTATCTGGCTGTGGGAGGGAGGTCCAGCCCCCTTCTCTGTACCCTGGGTCCCTGGTCAGTCCCCGAGGTGCTGGTGTGGTGTGCCTGGTTGTGAAAGGGGGGGTCCAGTCCCCTTCTCCAGGCCCTGGGTCCCAGGGAAGGCCCCAAGGAGCTGGCACAGGGTGCCTGGTTATGGGAGGGGGGTCCAGTCCCCAGCTCCATACCCCAGGTCCCCTTGTGGACTCTGGGGCACTGGCACAGGGTGCCTGGTTGTAGGAGGGGGGCTCGGTCCACAGCTCCATACCCCAGGTTCCCGGGCTGGCCCTGAGGTGCTGGCGTTGGGTGCCTGGTTGTGGGAGGTGGGTATGGTCCCCTTCTCCATGCCCTGGGTTCCAGTGCGGGCCCCAAGATGCTGGCGTGGTGTGCCTGGTTGTAGGAGGGGGTTCCAGTCTCCTTCTCCTTTCCCTGGGTCCCTGAGCCAGCCCTGAAGTGTTGGCACAGGGTTCCTGGTTGTGGGAAGGGGGTCTGGTCCCTTTCTCCATGTTCTGGGTCCCTGGGTGGGCCCCAAGGCACTGGCACGGTGTGCCTCGTTATGGGAAGAAGGTTCTGTCCCCTTCTCCATGCCTTGGGCCCCTCGGCAGGCCCTGATGCGCTGACCTGGCATGCCTGGTTGTGGGAGGGTGGGTCTGGTCCCAACTCCTTACCCCGTGTCCCTGGGTGGGCCCCAAGGTGCTGGCACAGTGAGCCTGTTTGTGGGAAGGGGATCTGGTCCCTAGTTGCTAGCTCAGGTTCTTGGGCAGGCCCCTAGGCATTGGTGGTGTGCCAGTATGTGGAAGTGGGGTCCAGTCCTTGACTCCAATCATCAAGTTCTGAGTGGGGCCCCAAGGTGCTGGTGGTGTGAGTGGTTGTGGGTGGGGGTCCTGCCCCTTGGCTCCACCTCATGTCCCCTGGTGGGCCACAAGGCATTCATGGTGTGCCTGGGCTGGAACTAAGTTTTTGTCCTTTGCTTGCTTCTAAAGTGGGAACTTCCTGTAGGAACCAGTACTTGAGCTGCGAGGTTGAGGTAAATTGCTGCTTTGCTGCTGTTCCCCTAGGGAAGACTTTTGTGCAGCTCAGGGTTTAAGGGTTGACCTTATAGGTACTTCCGGCTCTCCAGATACTCGGTGCACCTGGGTTATGTAGAAACTCTGATCTGGGTCTGAGTGTTTTCATCAAATTGCACCCCATGCAATTCTGCATTCCTGATCAGTCTCCTCTGTGTGGTCCTGTACTGACTGGAGGGCAGATCAGCTGTCCTTGATGTGTCCCAGTGTTCTCCTGGTGGGCCCGTCTCCCCAACAGCCTGTGCTCCAAACATTTCCCATGGGACGAGCCCCTCGCTGATCCCTTGTGATGACTCACTGTTCTCTGAGTGGCTCCCCTTTTTCAGCTGTTCTGGCTCCTCACTCCTGCGTGGGTCCACAGGAACCCTGTTAGTGGTCTTGCTGTCCTGGGGGCCACCGAAGTCCTCTTCTTTCCCACTGCCTCCAAGTAACTCCATCTAAAGGGCACAGCCGTGGCTTCTGCCGGCTCCTGCTCCATGTGCTCCAGCACTAAAGCAGCTGCAGCCCCAGACGCTGAGAGCAGTTTTTTCTTTCTCTCTTCATGGTTTCTCCCACCTTCATGAGTTCCATAGGTCTCTCCTCCCCTTCACCTGTGCTCCAGCGGCCCCAGCTTGGCTGATGTTACATTTTTATAGTTGTAAATTCATTGTTTTGTGGGAGAGAGTGACGCTGGGGACCGTCTATTCTGCCATCTTGACCAGAAGTCCTGACTTTATAATTTTGAGAATTATAATGGGGTTGCACCTAATTTGAGCAAGTCTATTTTTTTAATTAAAAAAGTTATAACATACATATTTTTCTGCTACTTGCTTTTTAAAATTTCTCCATGTGTAACGAATGTCATTTCGTAGCACACTCACTCTGACAACAAAATTCAGATTCCTGCTCTCTATAGACAGAACTCCTGAACAAAAATCTTCAAGAGTAAAGCATAGAAATTAATATTTTGTTTTGGTGTCTGGCCGGTACAGGGATCTGAACCTATCAGCATTGTGCTCTACCAAGTGAACTAACTGGCTAGCCCTGAAATTCATATTTTTTAAAAGGCCCCCAGATGATATACTATAAGGCTAGATCTGAGGCACAGGCCATAATTAACTCCTGGAGAACAGAGACTATATTCACATGTGTTTGGGATGAATGGCTTCTGTGTACTCTTGACTTTGTTAAGTGAATATTAATGGTTCTGTTTTCTCCTCCATATTGATTTCCTGGACCAGTTTACTTCTCCTGAGAAATGAAGAGGAAAATTTTGGTCAATGATAACTTCATTCATACCATTTAAAGTACAGAATAACTCAGGGATCAATTAAGTGCCCTAGAAAATGGGTTTAGCCCTTTTTCTCCTCTGCTCTGTTTACCAGACCATTTAGTTACTAGGTAATTGAAACTGGATTTACCAAAACAGGGAGATATTAGATTTATTTTTTTCACTGTGAATGCTAGGTATTTGTTGAAATAGGTGCTATTAACAAAAACCTACTCTCAGGAAGCTTGAAAAGTGCTTAGTAAAGAGGATTTTAATGGCCCAAAGGAGTTTGGGAAGAAGTAGTAAAAATGTAAGCAAAGATTTGCTTTGCAATTTGTTAAATATGAAATTGCTGGTGTAACTTTTCATACTATACCCTAGTGATAGTCTGGTGGCCCAAAGTCTTGTGGGTTTGTCTTTTCCTTTTTGATAGAAAATCGTTTTCTTTTTTAAGTATGCCACTGATCCTCTTCCCCCCAGGACTTAATAGATGAGGAACGTGACACCCCTACCCAATGATTTATCCTGGTTGGTGGAATGAGTTGCAAGCATCAGCAGAAGTCCTTGCCCCTTCCATGGTAGCATTCCCCAGGCAAGGTCCAAACTGGCATTCAGGGGACTCTACAAAACCTCCAAGTTTGTATTTACTGGTCACTTCATCCCTTCCCCAACACAGATACTTTTATGAAAGTCACATCCAAGGAACATCTGGGAGTCCCCCTTAAGGTACATGTGCAAATTACCTTTGCTTCCCTGCTCTATCTACAGACCCAGAGTAATCTTGGGTTTGGATCTGCCAAGAAAAATTATTATTATTTTTGGCAGCTGGCTGGTGGGTTTGCTGGACCTTGATGTGATCAAAATCTGGACCTTGATGTGATCAGCACCACACTCTAACCAATGCCTCCCTGCCCAAATGATTGTGGCATATTTACATTTTATGCTGGTATTTTTGCACTGCCCTCCTTCTTGACTCCTGATAGAAGCACATCTGTTTTTTAAAAAATTTATTTATGTCATTTCCCATTTATTACCCGTATTACTTTCTTTGGGCTGCAATAACAAATTACCACAAAGTCAGTGCTTAAAACAACAAAAATTTACTCTCATAATTCTGGAGGCTAGAAGTCTGAAATCAAGATGTTGGTAGGGGTGATTCCTTCTGGAGACTTGCTGTAGACTGGATTCCCCCTAATCTCACTGAAGCTTAAATCCCCACTGTAACCCTTGAGGGTGGGAAATCCTATTCTGGTAATTGAAAGGTGGGGCCTTGAAGAGGTAATTAGATTGTAGGACCATGCTGTAGTGAATGGATTAATAATGGTGGTCATGGGCATGGTTTGGAGGGCTTTAAAAGGAGAGTGAATGAGGAGGTTAGTGTCCCTTTCTGCTCCACCTTTTTTACAATGTGATACCTCACTGTCACTGAAGTCACCATCAAATAAAGCCTTCACCAGATGTGTTTCCTGGACTTTGGACTTCCTAGCCTCTGAAACTGTAAGCAATAAATTTCGTTTTCTTTCTCGATTACCCAGTTCCAGGTATTTTGTTATAAACAATAGAAATGGACTAATATAAGTCTCTAAAAGGGAATCCATTCCATGCCTCTCTTCTAGTTTCTAGTGGTTGTGGGCAATCCCTTGAGTCCCTTGGCTTGCAGGTGTTTCCCTCTGATATCTGCCATTCTCTTCACAAGGCATTCTCTCCTGTATGTCTCTATGTCTCAATGTCTTTATATGGTCTTCTTATAGGGACACCACTCATTGGATTTAGGGCCCACCCTACTTCAGTATGAACTCAACTAGTTCATGTGCAAAAACCTTACTTCCAAATAAGGTCACATTCTGAGGTTCCTGGTAGACACAAATTTTGAGAGGACACTATTGGACTCATTATGTTACCTACTTCAGCAGACAATTCTGTAAACTGAACTAGAGAAACTTGAGCTGATGATTCTGTATGTTCTTAGCAGAAGTAGAACATTTAATAGGGAGAGGGAGTACTGTTAGTGCCTTAGCTTCTTTTCTCCTAGAAATGAAGCATTTGGGCTCTGGGTTTTCCTGTATCTTTGTTATTTTGCTCATGGAAGAGCACAAACAGGGGCCTGAGGGACAGCGGCAGCATCATCATTGTCTCACATTTCTTGACAGGCCCTGTGCTCATAGTTCCTAATGGCCTTGGTTGGCTTCCCAGCTACCCTTTTCCCAAAACACTGACCAATAAATATTTGTGGGAGACCTTTGAATTCTGAGTGTGGCCGTAGGGGAGGAAGAAACTGGATTTCTCCTCTCCCATAGGAGTTACAATTTGTGTCTGTTTTGGCATCTATTTTTTCTCTTTGGAGTTGTAATCCACCTCTCTTCTTTTTCCTTTGAACAATCTCCAAAGGAAATGTCAGAGCAAGGACAAGAAGCTGCTTTCATTGATCTCTATACAAGCCAGTTACGTTGGTATTTTTAAATTTTGTTTTTGTTTATCTCAGCATCATTTCTAGATGGAAGCTTGTTGTTATGTTCTTATAAGGCTGTTGCTAATAGTGTCTATACCATTCCACAGATCACTCAAGGACATATTTCGCCAGCATGTAAAACCTCGTAGAGTGTGATACTCTCAACTGCTCTAGCTAAACAGTTCTTAATTTGGAACTTGAATGTATGAATATGAACGTGTGTGTATTTTGTGTGTGTATGTGTGAGAGAGAAGAAGTGAAAGACAGAGAGACAGAAAGGCTTATCTTAGTCAGTTTGGGCTGGTGTAACAAAATGCCATAGACTGGGTGTCATAAACAACCGACAATGGTTTCTCACAGTTCTGGAGGCTGGAACTTCCAAGCTGAAGGTGTTGATAGATTCAGTTCCTGGTTAGGATTCTCTTTCTGCAGATGGAAAGAGAAAGAGAGGGGAAGATTTCTGGTCTCTTTCTTTAAGGGCACTTATCCCATCACAAGGAACTCACCCTCATAATCTCATCGAAACCTAATTACTTTCTAAAACCTCCATCTCCAAATGCCATCACATTGAGGGTTAGGGCTTCAACATATATATTTCGGGGGAACACAAGTCAGTCCATAGCAGCGATATATAATATAATGTGGTTGTAACCCCCTAGACTAACAAAACTTGAAGGTAATGATAAATTTAATGTTGATAGAAAATTATTTTAGTCACCTTTTTCAAGTTGGCCTTTCTTGTTTCCTTAAAATATAAGGGACTTCTAGGAGATGTCTCATGTTCTGTCCATGATGGAGTTTGGATGTGCTGTCCCTACCAAAACTCATGTGGAAGTCTCATCCCCAATGTGGCAGTGCTGGAAGCTGTTTGAGCCATGGGGGCAGATTGCTCATGAATGGATTAGTGCTCTCTCCCTGGGGGAGAGGGATTAATGAGTGAGATCTCATTCTATTAGTTCCTGTGAGAGCTTGTTGTTTAAAAACACCCTGACACCTCCCCTCCCTCTCTCTCTTGGTTCCTTTGGCTATTTGATCTGCTTGTACCTGCCGGCTGCTGCCCCTTTCCACCATGAGTAGAAGCAGCCTGAGGCCTGTGCCAGATGCAGCTGTCCCAGAATCGTAAGCCAAATAAACCTCTGTTCTTTATAAATTACCCAGTCTCAGGCATTTCTGTTGTAGCAACATAAGTGGACTAAGACAATCCCACACATTTTTCAGTTTTAAAGATTTTTAATGAATGGCAAAG
>NW_007736429.1:9370-11276 GCF_000696425.1 Galeopterus variegatus | reverse complement strand
ATCTTGAGTCAGCCATAACCTGGTGTCTATGGACTACCAGTTTTATCATTTTCTGATCCTTTTCAGTCCTCTTAGTTTTGCTACACTAGTGTACATTTAATCCCGTGGTTCAGCATGGCACCCCCACATGGCCCCATGTCCACCAAAACAGACAGGAGCTGGAATCAGCCCAAATGTCCATCATCGGATGAGTGGATATGGAAATTGTGGTATATCTACACAATGGAATACTACTCAGCTATAAAAATGAATGAAATACTGCCATTTGCAACAACATGGATGGACCTTGAGAGAATCCACTTTTTAGAAACAAGTCAGGCACAGAAAGAGAAATACCACATGTTCTCACTTATTGTTGGGAGCTAAAAGTAAATAAATAAATTCACACACACACACACACACACAAAACCAGGGGTGGGGGGGAGAAGACATAACAACTACAATTCCTTGAAGTTGATACGACAAGCAAACATAAAGGACATTGTTGGGTGGGAGGGGAGAGAGGGAGGAGGGAGGGAGGTTTTGGTAATGGGCCACAATAATCAACCACATTGTATATCGACAAAATAAAATTAAAAAAAAATGTATACACTTTTTAAAGGACAGATAATGAGAAAAACAGCAGCTCATATGGGTGTGTGTGTTTGCGTATAGGCAAATTACAAGGAAATAGAGTGATGTGCAGCATTGGGAAAGCAGGTTTGGATTAATGACACCCTCTTCTTATATGGACACCAGTGTTATGAATTTGGGCCCATGCTAAGGACACTACTTTAAGTTACTTACTTTTTAAAGATCCTGTCTCCAAATACAGTTACATTCTGAGGTATTGGGGGTTAGAGTATCAAAATATGTAATTTTGGGGGACACAACTGAGCCCATAACACACCTCTAAGGCTGAAAAAACAAAGGGAAGAATTTGAAATTATTAACCACTAAAAGCTTAGAGAAAGAGCCCTGCAGAGCTAAAAACTTAGACCTTTGGAAAAAAGGGGAAAGTTGGTCTGGTGCTTGTGTCTCTGAGCTCAAAAATCTATACCACAGCACAAATTTAAGATATAAGTGTAGACTTCTGCTACAGCCAAGATGGAGTAAGAAGCACTTGATTTACTCTCCTCTCTGAAAACAAACAACAAAAAACAAAAAGCAGACAAAAATATAAGAAGCTACTTTTTAAGACGTCAAGAAATAAAGGACAGTAATCTCAGAAAAGTGGAAAACAAATGGATCGAATTCTTTCCCCTTAAGTGCAGGAATAAAACAAGGATGACCACTCTCAATACTCCTATTTAACACAATATTGGAAGTACTAGCCAAAGCAATTAGGCAAGAGAAAGAAAGGGCATTCAGATCAGAAAAGATAAATTAAATTGTCCCTGTTTGTAGATGACATGATCCTATATGTAGAAAAACCTAATTATACAAAAAAACTCTTAGAGCTGATAAACAATTTCAGCAAAGCTGCAGGATGCAAAATCAACATGCAAAAATCAGTAGCATTTTTGTACTCCAACAATGAATTAGCAGAGAAAGTAATCAAGAAGGCTAGCCCATTGATAATAGTCGCCAAAAAATAAAACACCTAGGAATAAAGCTAACCAAGGATGTGAAAGATCTCTATGATGAGAACTACAAATCCCTGTTAAAAGAAATTAGAGAGGAAACAAGAAGATGGAAAGATATCCCATGGTCTTGGATTGGAAGAATTAACATTGTCAAAATGTCCGTGCTACCCAAAATGATCTACAGATTCAATGCAATCCCCATCAAAATACCAATGACATTCTTCACAGAAATGGAAAAAAAAATCCTAACATTCACATGGAGCCAAAGCAATCCTGAGCAAAAATAAATAAGTAAATAAAGCTGGAGACATAACACTACCTCACTTCAAATTATACTACAA
>NW_007736429.1:0-9360 GCF_000696425.1 Galeopterus variegatus | reverse complement strand
CACTCTCAATACTCCTATTTAACACAATATTGGAAGTACTAGCCAAAGCAATTAGGCAAGAGAAAGAAAGGGCATTCAGATCAGAAAAGATAAATTAAATTGTCCCTGTTTGTAGATGACATGATCCTATATGTAGAAAAACCTAATTATACAAAAAAACTCTTAGAGCTGATAAACAATTTCAGCAAAGTTGCAGCATACAAAATCAACACCCCCAAATCAGCATTTTAGTTCTCTGATAACAAACTAGTGGAAAAAGAATTCAAGAAAGCAAGCCCATTTAAAATAGTCACCAAAAAACTAAAACACCTAGGAATCAATTTAACCAAGGAGGTGAAAGATCTCAACAATGAGAACTACAACTCACTGCTGAAAGACATTAAAGAGAACACCAAAAGATGGAAGGCCATTCCATGCTCTTGGATTGGAAGAATAAATACTGTGAAAATGTCCATACATTTCTACAGATTTCATGCAATCCTCATCAAAATACCAATGACATTTTTCAGAGAAATAAAAAAAAAAATCCTAACATTCATATGGAACAACAAAAGACCCCAAACAGCCAAAGCAATCCTGAGTAAACAAACAAACAAACAAACAAAAAAAAAAAAGCTGGAGGTATTACATTGACTTTGAATTATACTACAAAGATATAGTAACCAAAACAGCATGGTACTGGCATGAAAACAGACACTCAGACAAATGGAACAGAATAAAGAACCCAGAAATCAACCCACATACTTACATACAGCTGGTATTTGACAAGGGCAACAGGAGCACTGCATGTTCATTAAGTGGTGCTGAGAAAACTGGACATACTTATGTAGAAGAATGAAACTAGACCCCTACCTCTCACCATATATCAAAATTAACTCAAATGGATTAAAGACTTATTAAAAAGACCTGAAGCTATAAAACTACTAAAAGAAAACAGGAGAAACACTTTAGGAAGTAGGACTGGGCAAAAACTTTATGAATTAAGCCCCCAAAGCATAGGCAATAAGAGAAAAAATAAACAGATGGGATTATATAAAAGTATAGTTTCTACACAGCAAAAGGAACAGTTAACAGGGCAAAAATACAACCTACAGAATGGGAGAAAATTTTCATACACTATGCATCCAGCAAGGGATTGATATCCAGAATATACAAGGAATTCAAACTCAACAGGAAAAAACAAAAACAACAAAAAAAAAACAAGTAACCTGATTAAAAAATGGGCAAAAGCGCTGAATAGATATTTCTCAAAGGAAGATATACAAATGGCCAACAGATACATGAAAAAAATGTTCAAAATCAGTCAGCATCAAGGAGATGCAAATCAAAACCACATTGAGATATCATCTCACATTAATTAGACTGGCTATTATCAAAAAGTCAGAGAGTAACAAATGCTGGCAAGTATGTGGAGAAAGGGGAACCTTCCTACAGTGTTGGTGGGACTGCAAATTTGTGGAGCCATCATGGAAAACAATATGGAGGTTCCTCAAACAACTACAGATAGAACTGCCATACGATCCAGCAATGCCGCTGCTGGGTGATTACATTGTATAATGATAAATATAGTAATTATCCTGATTTGAGGATCATATATTGCACACAGGTAGTGATAGTCAATGCTGTACTCCACACATACATACAATCAATTATGTTTCAGTTTAAATGAATAAATAAACAAACAAACTAATAAATAAATAAAAAGAAACAGACACCAAAAACCAAAATCACAATGAGATTTTGTGATTTTATGACACCGGTTAGGAAGGCTATTATCAGAAAGACATAAGAAGTGTTGACGAAGGTGTGGATAAAAGGGAACTCTGATAGTCTGTTGGTGGGAATGTAGATTGGAGCATTTGTGATGGAAAACCGTATACAGGTTCCCAAAGAAATTAGAAATAGGACTAATATATGACCCAGCAATTCCTCTTCTGGGTGTGTACCCAGAAGAATCGTGAAGATATCTGCACTCCCGTGTTCATTGCAGCATTGCTCACAATAGCCAAAATATGGAAACAATGTAGATGTTCATCAGTTAATGAATGGAAGAAGAAACTGTGGTATATATAAAATGAAATATTATTCAGCCTTAAAAAAGGAGGAAATCCTGTCACTTTTCACAATATGGGTGGACATGGAGGACATTATGCTAAGTGAAATAAGCCAGTCAGAGAAAGAAAAAAATATTGCAGAATTTCACTTATATGTGGAATGTAAAAAAATAAGTTGAAACATATATAGAGTGAATAAAACAGTGACGTCTGGCCAGCTAGCTCAGTTGGTTAGAGCACAGTACTTATAATACCAAGGTCTAGGGTTTGATCCCAGTACAGGCAAGCCACACACACACACACACACAAAAAGATAGAATAAAAAAGTGGTTACTAGAGTCTTACGGGGCAGGAAGAAAATGGGGAGATATAGGTCAAATGATACAAAGTAGCAAAAATGTAAAATGAACAAATTGAAAAACTGAATGTACAAAAGTAGGAATATAGTTAATAATAGTGTATTATGTTCAGGATTTTTGCCAAATGAGTAGATTATAGTTGTTCTTGCCAAAGCGGGGGGGAGGGGGATGGATAACTATGTGAGATGATGGATATGTTAATTTATTTCACTATAGTAACGATTTTATTATATATATAAGGGTACTTCAAAAAGTTTGTGTAAAGATAGAATTAGATAATATGAAACTTTCCTAGCACTTTTTGAAGTACCCTCATATGTATCTAATTTTTATTATTCTTTTGTTTCTTTGGCTGCTGGATGGTACAGGGATCAAACCCTGGACCCTGGTGTTATCAGGACCATGCTCTACTCTAACCAACTGAGCTAGCCAGCCAGCCCTTCCTTGTGTATATCTTTTTGTTTTTTTGTGGCTGGCCAGTATGGGTACTGGCCTCTTATGTATCTTATGACATTTTGCTGTATATCTTAAATATACAAAATAAAATTTATTTAAAAATTTTAAAAAATTATAGAAATACAGAACTATCCAGGTCCTATCAAGGTGAAATTCACAATTTTACTAGGCATGCAAAGAAGGCAAGACAAAATGATGCGTAATGAGGAGAAAGATCAATGAATGAACTGGATCAAGAACTGATATGTATGTTAGAAAGTAAAGTAATGGACAATAAAAATAGTTATCGTAACTGTATTTCATGTACTCAAAAAGTAAAATAGAGATATGGAAAATATTTTTACAAAAGACCCAAAGTGAACTTCTACAGGTGAAAATGCTGATGTCATCATAACAGCTTTATTTGTAGTAGTCAAAAATGGGAAGCAATCCACGTGCCCACCAACCGGTGAGCAGTAAGCGAACTGTTGGCATATCTATACAATGAAATACTATTCAGCAATAATAGCTTAGGGATGAACTATTTCTTTTTAATAAAAATCTACATAGCTTTTTATAAAGCAGTATACAGCATGACAAATTATATTCACGTGCCCACCAACCGGTGAGCAGTAAGCGAACTGTTGGCATATCTATACAATGAAATACTATTCAGCAATAATAGCTTAGGGATGAACTATTTTTTTTTAATAAAAATCTACATAGCTTTTTATAAAGCAGTATACAGCATGACAAATTATATTCAATTGAGAACTGTATGACAGTGTCAGTAACAGAATATTCGTCCCATAAATGTCAGCCTTTGAAGTATGAATACCGTTATGACAGTATGCTATTTTTGTACCCAGTCCATGTTAGCACATAGTTTAAATATCATTTGGAACTTTGGACCTTGATTTAGATACCTGTAAAACGGGTTGTCATCATCTCTTTCTTTCTTTTTTTTGGCAGTTAGCCAATGGGTGTCATTATCTATCAGTCTGAATTTTTCAGAAGATGTATGTCAAAAAACTAATGTATCAATTGAAAACATTTTAATTGAGGAGTGGACTATGGATACATGCAACAACATGGATAAATCTCAAAATATGCTAAGTGAAAGAAACCAGACAAAAGGAGAAAATACAAAATACAGATTCATTTACAGTGATAGAAAGGAGATTAGTGGTTGCCTGGAAATGGGAGTGGGCAGGGATTACCAAGCGTCATGAGGAAACTTTTCAGAGGGTGATGGATTTGTACATTATCTTGACTGTGCTGATGGTTTCATGGGTGTATGCATTTATCAAAACATAAAATTGTACACTTTAAATCTGTGATGTGTAGTTTATAGCATGTCAATTATATTTCAGTAAAGCTGTGGGGTTTTTTGTTTTGATTTTTTTTAAAATTTAAGTCTTGATACTATTTAAGGCCTGTCTCAAAACAGATGTCTTTTGGAAGCTGTTATACACCAACCTCTTATATTCACTTTATACCCCGAAACACTAACGCAGAGTTGCCATATCAGTGACTTGCTTTGATGTTAGCTTTTCTACCCAGACACTTATAGGAACGTTAGCTACTGTTTACCTTCGGCCTTGTTCCCTGGGAATCTTCTCTTCCTGATGGGATTTTTGCAGCCCCGATAACCTCACATGATATTGAGAGCCATTTAATGAACTCATAGCATTCTCATCAGCAGGAACAATGGAAAAAAGGACAGAGAAGGAATAGAGTCATGCTTAAATTATGCTAAAACTAGGGGGTCACACCTAGAGGTAAAGTGTTCTGCATGGTGATGGTCTGCTCTCAGCTTTCCAGCATTGTATGTCTTCTGTAATCGTGTATCCTGTGCCTGAAAATCTTTCAGCTCTCCCATGAAATATTTGATTTTACAACTTCCTCGTGGAGAAAAGGTACAATAATTAGGACTTACTGATTATCAGTGAGGTCAACAACCGATCTGTTACAATTTTTCTTTCTCTCTCCTTATCTCTCCCGTTAAATAATTCATGAAATATCTATTGAGCTCTTTTATGCCAGGCATACTTAGCTGTTATATACTTCTACAGCCTTGTTATTCAAAATATATTTAGTGGAACACAACATCAGCATCACCTGGGAGCTTATTAGAAATGCAGAATCTTAGTCCTCCTCCAGACATGTAGGATCAGTATCTGCATTTTAACAAGGTTCCTCAATGATTTGTATGTACATTTAAGAAGCTCTGTGCTAAAGAATTCTCCTTAGCTCTACTACTTAAATACTGCTATGACTTTGAGAAAGTAACTTCACTTCTCTAAGTCATTAACAAATGGGGGGAATGGGAATAATGGTAGAACTCACCTCGCATTATATTATTGGAAGAATTTAATAGGATAAGCCTTCTAAAGCCCTTAATACACTGGCTAGTACCTAGTAAGTGCTTTTGTTGTTGTTTGTTGTTAAAGTTTTCATTAATATTAATATTAATATTATTATTATTATTTTGTAGTAGAAAGAAAAAAAGTTTTTGTAATATTTCTCTTGTAGCCGCTTCCCCTCTAATTCACTTATGTGTTCATAATGCTGATAGAGAAATATTTCCAAGACGCATGATGACTAAATACCATACTTGATCCTGGATTAGTACTGCTGGGGACCAAATGTCCCCCAAACTCATTGAAGCTTGATCCCCATTGTAATAGAGTTTAGGGAGGGAAATCGAATTATGGTATTTGAAAAGTGGGGCCTTTGAGAGGTGATTAGAATGTGAGGACTGTACCCTCATNTGAAAATGCTGATGTCATCATAACAGCTTTATTTGTAGTAGTCAAAAATGGGAAGCAATCCACGTGCCCACCAACCGGTGAGCAGTAAGCGAACTGTTGGCATATCTATACAATGAAATACTATTCAGCAATAATAGCTTAGGGATGAACTATTTTTTTTTAATAAAAATCTACATAGCTTTTTATAAAGCAGTATACAGCATGACAAATTATATTCAATTGAGAACTGTATGACAGTGTCAGTAACAGAATATTCGTCCCATAAATGTCAGCCTTTGAAGTATGAATACCGTTATGACAGTATGCTATTTTTGTACCCAGTCCATGTTAGCACATAGTTTAAATATCATTTGGAACTTTGGACCTTGATTTAGATACCTGTAAAACGGGTTGTCATCATCTCTTTCTTTCTTTTTTTTGGCAGTTAGCCAATGGGTGTCATTATCTATCAGTCTGAATTTTTCAGAAGATGTATGTCAAAAAACTAATGTATCAATTGAAAACATTTTAATTGAGGAGTGGACTATGGATACATGCAACAACATGGATAAATCTCAAAATATGCTAAGTGAAAGAAACCAGACAAAAGGAGAAAATACAAAATACAGATTCATTTACAGTGATAGAAAGGAGATTAGTGGTTGCCTGGAAATGGGAGTGGGCAGGGATTACCAAGCGTCATGAGGAAACTTTTCAGAGGGTGATGGATTTGTACATTATCTTGACTGTGCTGATGGTTTCATGGGTGTATGCATTTATCAAAACATAAAATTGTACACTTTAAATCTGTGATGTGTAGTTTATAGCATGTCAATTATATTTCAGTAAAGCTGTGGGGTTTTTTGTTTTGATTTTTTTTAAAATTTAAGTCTTGATACTATTTAAGGCCTGTCTCAAAACAGATGTCTTTTGGAAGCTGTTATACACCAACCTCTTATATTCACTTTATACCCCGAAACACTAACGCAGAGTTGCCATATCAGTGACTTGCTTTGATGTTAGCTTTTCTACCCAGACACTTATAGGAACGTTAGCTACTGTTTACCTTCGGCCTTGTTCCCTGGGAATCTTCTCTTCCTGATGGGATTTTTGCAGCCCCGATAACCTCACATGATATTGAGAGCCATTTAATGAACTCATAGCATTCTCATCAGCAGGAACAATGGAAAAAAGGACAGAGAAGGAATAGAGTCATGCTTAAATTATGCTAAAACTAGGGGGTCACACCTAGAGGTAAAGTGTTCTGCATGGTGATGGTCTGCTCTCAGCTTTCCAGCATTGTATG
The DNA here is from genome assembly GCF_000696425.1 of Galeopterus variegatus. Taxonomy (NCBI): domain Eukaryota; kingdom Metazoa; phylum Chordata; class Mammalia; order Dermoptera; family Cynocephalidae; genus Galeopterus; species Galeopterus variegatus. The sequence goes on along the minus strand of NW_007736429.1, from coordinate 2,453 downwards.
TCTTCTGTAATCGTGTATCCTGTGCCTGAAAATCTTTCAGCTCTCCCATGAAATATTTGATTTTACAACTTCCTCGTGGAGAAAAGGTACAATAATTAGGACTTACTGATTATCAGTGAGGTCAACAACCGATCTGTTACAATTTTTCTTTCTCTCTCCTTATCTCTCCCGTTAAATAATTCATGAAATATCTATTGAGCTCTTTTATGCCAGGCATACTTAGCTGTTATATACTTCTACAGCCTTGTTATTCAAAATATATTTAGTGGAACACAACATCAGCATCACCTGGGAGCTTATTAGAAATGCAGAATCTTAGTCCTCCTCCAGACATGTAGGATCAGTATCTGCATTTTAACAAGGTTCCTCAATGATTTGTATGTACATTTAAGAAGCTCTGTGCTAAAGAATTCTCCTTAGCTCTACTACTTAAATACTGCTATGACTTTGAGAAAGTAACTTCACTTCTCTAAGTCATTAACAAATGGGGGGAATGGGAATAATGGTAGAACTCACCTCGCATTATATTATTGGAAGAATTTAATAGGATAAGCCTTCTAAAGCCCTTAATACACTGGCTAGTACCTAGTAAGTGCTTTTGTTGTTGTTTGTTGTTAAAGTTTTCATTAATATTAATATTAATATTATTATTATTATTTTGTAGTAGAAAGAAAAAAAGTTTTTGTAATATTTCTCTTGTAGCCGCTTCCCCTCTAATTCACTTATGTGTTCATAATGCTGATAGAGAAATATTTCCAAGACGCATGATGACTAAATACCATACTTGATCCTGGATTAGTACTGCTGGGGACCGAATGTCCCCCAAACTCATTGAAGCTTGATCCCCATTGTAATAGAGTTTAGGGAGGGAAATCGAATTATGGTATTTGAAAAGTGGGGCCTTTGAGAGGTGATTAGAATGTGAGGACTGTACCCTCATGAATGGATTAATCCACTGAAGGTTTAATAGGTAGTAATGGGCATGGTTCTGAATGGCTTTAAAAAGAGGACAACTGAAAAGCTTAGCTCTCTCTTGCTCAGCCATTCTTGCCATGTGATCCCCTGCATCACTGTAGAGCCAACACCAAGAACAAGGCCCTCACCAAATGTGTTCCTGGACATTGGAATTGCCAGCCTCCAAAACTGTAAGAAATAACTTTTTGAAAAATAAATTACCCAGTGTCAGGTATTCAGTTATAAGCAACAGAAATGGACTAATACAGGTACCTGAATAAGAAAGGAAAGGAGGAGATGGGAATGTCTTAGTTCCTTCTTAGGTGCCATAACAAAATACCATAGACTGGGTGGCTTAAACAACAGAAATGTATTTTCTCACAGTTGTGGAGACTGGGCATCTGAATCAGGGTGCCAGCATGGTTGAGTTGTAGTGAGGGTTCTCTTCCTGACTTGCAGATGACTGCCTTCTCTCTGTGTCCTCATGTGAACTTTCCTCTGCAGATGCACCTGGATTGAGAGAGAGATCCTTCTTTCCTCCTCTTCTTATAAGAAGAGAACCCCATGACCTCATGATGTAATCTAACCATAATTACCTCCAAAAGGCCCCATCTCCAAATGCCATCACATTGGGGTTAGGATCTCAAGAAATGAATTTTGGAGGGACGTAAACATTCAGTTCATACAGGGAGTAAGCTTTTTGATGATGTTGTTAATTTCTTTCTATCAGTGACACTACTGGACATTGGAATTTAAGTAATATAGAATTAGATGATGGTGAATCCCTTCCAAATGAAATGCAGCACAAGTAATTACTTTTCAGAAAAGGGGTGGATGTATTTAAGGGCTTCGAAAATAATAATGTTGTTATCTAGAGATTGAGGTGAGATCATTACTCCTGGTGAGTCTCTCTTCCTTTTCCTGTTTCCTCAAGAACAAGTACAGTGGGTATCTGGCTACCTTGGATCCCCTAACTAACAAGCCCCAGATTATGCCCGTTCCATTTAGGTCTAAATCCCCAGAAACTAGGATAATGCTTGGAACAGGATAGGCATTTGAAACATACATGTTGAATGTATGAATAATGGATTGAGCCTTTCCAGAGGCCAGACAAGTATCTCTTCTTCATCTTTCCAATAGTTCCATTACCTATGTTTTTCTGGGAGAAAAATAATTTCTACCTACAGAAAAGATGCAAAAATAATAAAAAAGAACTCTCATATACCCTTTCTGAAATTCACCAGTATTTTTTTTTCGGGTTTTAACATTTCTTTTTTTGTTGTTGTTGGCTGGTCAGTATCAGAATTCGAACCCTTGACCTTGCTATGACAGTCCTTGTTATGACACTGCTCTCTAATTGACTGAGCTAACTGGCCAGCCCTGACATTTAATTTTTTTTTTTCCATTAAATTTTTATTTTGTCAATATACAATGTATGTGATTATTATGGCCCATCACCAACACATCCCTCTCTCCTCCCTCTCTCCCCTCCCACCCAA
>NW_007736428.1:60449-64604 GCF_000696425.1 Galeopterus variegatus | reverse complement strand
GGGAGCGCTGCCGTGCTTCCCAAGCGGCGCACTATCCAGTGCGCCACCGGGCCGGCCCGATCAGTCCATTTTTGCCATGTGTCTTACCAGTTCCTGGACACATGGGACAGATTCTATTGAGAAGACAAGCTCCTTCATTCCAAGTAGCAATATTAACTCTAATAACTGCTAATACTAATGCAGGGTTTACTGTATGAGTGTTTTGCACCATAAACCAATAGGTCAGGCAGTATTTTCATCCCCATTTTATAGATGAGAAAACTGAGGCATAGAAGCCACCCATGATGGTTATAAACCAAGGTGATTTGGCTCCAAAATCCATGTTCTTAACTGTCATGCTATTCAGTCTATGATTTCATGAATAGCAATGCCAGGTGACTGCTGAGTTCACTAATCTGAGACAGAATTATTGGAACACCAAAGTCATAGCTTAAATCTTGCCAGATCCTTCCAGTGGACTAAAAGCCACTTCTACAGAGTGGTCTTCTCCAACTCCCACACCGGGATAGCGTCTGCTATCACACATTCTCACTTCACTGCGTGCTGTTTGGTGACTTGTAACGCAACCGTAAAGAAATTATTTGTGACTTATGTCATATCTATCTCCTCAGCTAAAATGTATTGTGTTCCTCTTGCTCAATGCTGTATTCCCAATACCTAAAAGAGTACTTAATACATTGTTTGGCCTCAACAAATATTATGCTTAACGTGTGCACAAATGATGGAGTACAAAGATGAGCTTGGTGCTAGGTTTTCTAGAGTAGGGTTTCTCAACCTGGACACTATTGACATTTTGTGCCAGATGATTCTTTTGTTGTGGGGATTGTTGTGTACACTGTAGGATGATTAGCAGTGTCCCTGGTCTCTACCCACTAAATGCCAGTAGCAGTCCCAACCTCAGTTATGATAATCCGAACTGTCCCCAGACATGCATCACTAAGTGAGTGAGAGGGTAACAGATGAATCCTAATGCCATCTCTTATCTAAAGGAAACAGAGAAAAGAGAGTTTTTCAATGGCCGAATTTTACTAACAACATCAGCTTATTATAAAAGTATACTTTTGCAGGTCAGGTTCTTAGGGAACAAATATAGCAAGGTAGATTTTGTTTAATAACATTGATGTTTTATTTAGTAGAAATAGCTATCATTGTGAAGTACATATTATAAGCAGGTGTTATGCTAAGTGTTTTACATCATTGTCATTTGGTTTTGTAAAAACCCACTGGTTGACAGAGGCCCAGAGAACTTAGTAACTTAACCAGGATCACATGACTGGTAAGTGAAAGAACTGCGATCAATCAGGGAGGATATAGCAGATGGCGAAGCCCTTGCTTTCAGCCACCAAGCTGTCCTTTAGTGTTCCTGAAGCCTTATTTCTGCAAACATTTCTCCAAATGCTTGAACCCCAGTCTATATTTATGGGAAGCCATCTGGAAGACAAACACAGGTATTCCTGCATGTCCCAGTGCCTGGCACTTAAAAATATTTGTTGAATGAATGAATGGTTAGAAAGGCCTTTCCCACTGCAAGACTATTAAAGAAAGTTTCCATCATTTCATAAAGGGTGTGTCTATTTCTCTATTTCTTACCTCATTCTTGTCCATTGCTAGACAGAGCAGTTTAACCAAGTCTTCAGTCACCTGAGCTTCTGCCTTTAACCCTAAACCACTTACCAAAATATTTTTCCTAAGAAAAGACAATCCCTTCTCTACTAAGGCAAACTCATAGTAAAATTACAACCCCTTATATATACACTTTTTTCATTGAGTAGGGATCACTTTCCCCATTTTACCAATGGGGAAAAGAAACGGGAGCTGCATTTACCAGTAAGTGGTGATACAGAATGTCTCTTAAAGCTCATTAATAGATGTGTATTTTTTTTCCAGTAAACTCTTTTCTATATTTCTACTGCAAACTATGGAAATGGAATACGATGACTTCTCCTAGCAGTTCAGGCAGGATGATGCTTTCTGATTCTTTTGGTTTCCTTTTGGATTATAGCTGGTGCTCTGAAATTCTCTACCTACCTAACTGTTGCTTCAAGACAGTGGGTGTGAGCCGAGAAAATCTATTCAGCCATTTGTTACATCTCAAAATGGCATCTGTGAGATAGACAACCTCAAGCTACAGGGCCCAAAATGTAGATCTGAACGTTCTGGTGCTTCTTTTTTCAGAGGCGCAGTGGGACAAGCAGCCCCCATGAGGTTTTGATGGAAACTCTGCAAAAGAACAATCAAAATAGCTCTTGCTGTCAGATGCTTCCCTCTTGCCTCTAAAACTCTAGCCTGGAACTGGGAAGGACTTAAGTGGGCTAGGACAAAACAGACAGTGTCACCCGAAGAAAAGAACTTGTCATCTGAGAGTGGCCTTTGGAGAAGTAACATGTTCTTTAAGGAATGTGTTCCTCTTGTGATGGAATCAATGCAGACAGAACATGCTCTTTAAAGAGATCTTCTCTCTGAGCCCAGTACTTCTTGAAGAAAGCAATCCACAAAAGAACACAATGACAGTGTCAATTCTCTGCTCCCCAGCAGTAGAAATGCACTTGAATGCTACATGAGGATAGTCTTGGGAACTTGGTTATCATGGCTGAGTAGCCTTTGTAAGTTGAAAGAATCTATGATGTGAGTGTTACCTGATTAGGTATGTGTCCCCCCACCAGACAGCAGGGTCACTGGGGGAAGAAGCCCTGGCTTGCTCATTTTAGGATCCAAGTGCACTGAGCACAGAGCCAGGCAAAGAGCATATGCTTATAATGGGAAAAGGCTGTAAGGCTTGTGGAATCAGTGTAATCAGGAAGCCCGGCTGCTCCCCGCTCCTTTGTGCAACCTTTAAACCACGTGTTCTAACCTTTTATTCTGGCTTGGACACCTTTGGCAGGTAGATGGAGCTTGTGGATACCTTCTCAGAATAATGATTTTTTAGAAAAATTCATGAAATGCATTGCATTTTAGAAAAACTAATCACATTAAGAAATAGTTATCAAAATATTTAATGAAATGAATGTATGAAATGGTAATAAATGGGCTTATTAACACATTAAATAAAAATATCCAGCGGCGAGTCTAAAGGCTTCCTAATTTCAAAATAGTGATAAGGGTAGATGATATTTTGATATATCTGTAACACTTGTAACATGATAATTATCTGTGATTTCTACTGGCAACACGGTCACAGCTACACTATTAATGCTGTGGTTTATTCTCTCATTCATAATGGAGGGACATATCAAACTTCAGTTAGAAGTTAGTGAGAATGAAGATATGTTTTATTTTTCCCTCCTGAGTTCATGGCCTCCCTGAATTCTATTGACAGACCAGGCTAGGAACTTCTGCTTTCAATATTGGGGTGACACAAAGACCAATTTCTCAGACCCCTTCTCCCCTCTGTCTACATTCATTCCCTCCACCATATCTTCTAGTCTCCTGGGTTTAGATACATTTGTTTATATGCTAATGACTCCCAGATTTCCACCGCTGAACCTGGGCCTCTCCCCAGAAACTCTCACTGAAGAACAGTTCTGCGTGGTTATCTTGTTGGCATCTGCCTCAGTCCATTTGGGATGCTATAAAAAATATCATTAACCAGGTGGCTTACAAACAACAGAAATGTATTCCTCACAGTTCTGGAGGCTGGAAGTCCACCATCAAGTGCCAGCAGATATGGTGTCTGGTGAAGGCCCACTTCCTGGTTTGCAGATAATGCTTTCTTGCTGTGTCTTCATACGGTTGAAGGAACAAGGGATCTCTGGGGTCTTTTATAAAGGCACTCATCCCTTCAATCTCAAAGGCCTCACCTCCTAACACCATCACCTTGGGGGCTAGGATTTTGGCATGTTAATTTTGGGGTAAAAAACATTCTGACCAAAGCAGCATCTCATACTAAGTGTATCTAAATGGGTTTCAATCTCCCCCCCACACCTGTCCAACCAAAGTCTTGCCCGACCTCGTGAATGGCGTTCCATCCTTCTAGTAGTACAGGCCAGAGGGTTTGAGGTCTCCCTGACTCTCTTCTTTCTCTCTCTCACAAACATCCAACCTGTCAGCAAGTCCTGTCAGCTCTGCTTTCAAAACAGATCCAAGTTCTACCTCCTCCACCTCTGGGTCTACCACCTGGGGCGAGGCAACCCTCATTCGTCACCTAGATTATGATAA
>NW_007736428.1:48516-60329 GCF_000696425.1 Galeopterus variegatus | reverse complement strand
CCACCTCTGGGTCTACCACCTGGGGCGAGGCAACCCTCATTCGTCACCTAGATTATGATAACAGCTTCTTAACCCATCCTCCTCCTCCTTTGCCTTGTTAAAGTCTGGTCTCAGCCTGGCAGCCTAAGGAATCCTTTAAAAACACACATGATGCAACCTGTGTAGCTCCTATGTACCAAACTCTCCCCAAACCTTTCCCTTTCACAGTTCTGACCATGGACCATGAGACTCAGACTACTCAGCCTGGCAGCCTAAGGAATCCTTTAAAAACACACATGATGCAACCTGTGTAGCTCCTACGTACCAAACTCTCCCCAAACCTTTCCCTTTCACAGTTCTGACCATGGACCATGAGACTCAGACTACAGTGTTGCCTCTCTGGTGACATCACTCAACCAACACCAGTCACTCGAGCCTCCTGTTGCTCTTCAAATTCACCAAGCCAGTCTCCACCCCAGGACCTTTGCCCCTGCTATGGAATAGCAGTTGGAAACACTCTTCCAAATGTCCACATGGTCCCTTCACTTCCTTCAAGTTTCTGGTCAGATATAATCTTATGGGTGAAGCTTCCCCTAACCACCCTATAAAGTAATAAAATAATTCCTCTCCCCACCCCACACTCCTCTTTCCCCCTTATCCTGCTTTATTTCCCTCTATTGCACTAATCACCATTAGATATGCTATATATATTTACTTGTTTTATTTGTTTATGGCCTGTCCTTCCCCTGCTACTGGATTATAAGTGTTATAATGGCACAGACTTTGCCTAGATTGTTGACTGATGTATCATCAGCACCTAGAGTAGAGTCTGGCACTCACTAAATATTTGTTGAATGAACAAATGAATAAATGAATGAATGAGTGAAATGGTTAACTTCTAGTAAAGCAGCTTCCCTGCTTCAGAGAGGGCACAGAAGCCACCATCATTACTCACACGAAGCCACCACCTTGACACAATGGACCATCCTACGTTCATGAGTGAACCAATATAGGCCATCTCACGACTTTGCATTGAACCAGTCAAGGAGGTGACAATGGCAGTAAAGTGGACCTAAGCTGGCCCTCTCCCCTCCACACCCGAGTCATGTTCTTTCTCACCTGGGCAGGTAGATAAGGAGCTATTTCTAATTGCTAATGATAATATTTTCTTTTTGTGTGTGTACTTTCAAATTGACATAGTTTTTTCCTGTACATTAGATTAAATTCGCTCCCCTACTGCCTCAGAAAAAGTTGCTTATTAACTCAATATTTGCGTAAGATTTTATTCACACCATGAGCATAGCACTTTTAGTTATCTGTTTATCTAGCTCTTCTGTTGGTCTACAAATTTCTAGAAGGAAAGAATAGTTGTATTCTCAGGGCTGAGTGTAGTACCTGGCAGAGTAAATGCTGATCAAATGTTTGATAGTATTATTGACCAATACTTATTGAGTTATTCCAGTTTCCTTCTATTAAAATGGGGATGCTACAAGCAACATCTTTTAAGGTTGCTGTGATGGTTGAAGGAGTTAACATTAGTAAACCACTAGGAATGTGTCTGGCACATAGTAAGCATTCCACAAGCATTAGTCATTGCCTGTTGTTGGTGATGTTGTCATTCAAACATTTATTTAATGTACTAAAGTGCTTTCCTCGAAACAATTATGTGAGATGATAAACCAGCCGTAATCATGATAACACTTAAAAGTTATTGAGTAGCTAATAAATGCCAAGTTTGGGGCTATTTAAAAAATGCATTACCTAATTTTTACAGCAACCATATGAGTTAGATACAATTCTCAGTTTACAGAAGTGGGAACAGACTCAGAGAAGGTAATTGATCTGCCTAAGGTCACACAGCAAAGAAGTGGCAGGGATGGGATTTGAACCCAAGCCACTCTGACTCCAGGGTCTTGACCACAGTATTGTGGTGGGTGACACTGTTCTCATTCCAAGAAAGAAAAGACAGAACTGGGGAGGTCAGTTAACTGGATCAAAGCATAGTTTATAAGTATTAGAGTTGCGATTTGAGACGGGAGCATTTCCTTTGAGCTGGTAGGCTAGCAGTGCTGGCTGGTGTCTGGAATATATTTCACAAGCACAAGGGGTGCTTCAGGGGATGGTCAGATGTCTGGGTGAGCCCTAGGGGGTGAGTTAATTCGGTGCTTTAAGCAAGTCTGAAATCTAAAAGCATACTGAATAAAACCAGGCATGTACCCCCATCTTAATGGGACATTAAACAGCTATTTATGTGATTATTAAAGTACAGACTGATAAGTGCTATAAGGTGTATGGGCTCTGAGAGTTCATGACAGACAGTGCTGACTGAGTCTGGATCAGAGGAATCAATAATGAAGACGCACAGCTCGCAAGAGGCATATGGCAATTTGCACAAACTTCACTTGGGTGGGAGGCTGGGAAAAAGCTGAGAAGCAGCTTCCAGGGGAAACAGACTTCAGAGAATTAAATGATAGCTTGCATTTCCTCTCAGCCATATGAGTTAATTATTGGGAAATGCCGCATGCATCTTTGTGTAGGGACAGATGTGTAGAAACAAAAGTAGGCAGGGTTAATATTTTTTCTTCTGGTTTATGAGTTTCATTGATTTTCCTAGAAGGAAAAGGTATCTCTTTGACCTTGCTCCAACAAGCAGGTTTGCTAGGGACGAGAAATCTGGCAGCTGCTTGGAGACTAATGACCCTGGATGCCCGAGGGAGGTCAGGAGGCAGACAGACAAGAGGATAAAGGTAGAGACAGCCCTGTATGCCACAACTTTCCCAGCCCAATATCCAACCCATCACCGAATCCTGTCCATTTGTTAGAGTGAGCAGGACTGCAGCCATGTTGGGACCTAAAACCACACGAGCTGTAGGCAAAATTTTAAAGGACAGTTTTTTTTCTTGGCATGCATTTCTCTGGGTTCCCTCTTTTCTCATGGTTATTTGATATTTTGAACTTGGTTACAAGGCAAGATGACATTATTTACATAAAGGTGAAGTTGTTTTCCAGCTAGCCTGAAGCTGCAGACTTGCAGACCCTGGGAAACCAAAAAAGACATCAGTAAAGCTATACAGGTTCCACCCCTCCAGCAGGACCATTAGATAACAGCACAGACAAGAGCACAAGCCAGACGGAGTCTTCGTGAGACTGTGCACCTGAGACCTTGCAGGAAGCTCTTGCTGCTCGCGTCCCCCGCTCCTGCTTTTCACTTCCCACGTTCCATTCCCTCAGCCCCCTGTTGAAAAACCCCTCAGTAAACCCGAGTCTTTGAGATGGCTTGAGCCTGGCCGTTCTCCTTCAGGTTTACAGGTGAGATGGGTTAGCCCAACATCTCTCCTCACGTCACCAGGATTCCTGAATAAAAGCTGACTTCCATTTTCACCAACATTTAACTTTTGACTGGTTTGTTTTTGAAAGGGGGCAGGCAGCCGGACCTGTGACCTGTAACAAATTTAATTCCTAAACCTCTCTCCAGTGTACCTTTTCTTCTCAGCCCTACTGCCACCACTCCCACCCGAGCTGCCATCTTTTTCTGAAACAGTCTGAACTCACCCTTCAACCTCGTGTTGTTTCCTTCCAATATCTTCTCATCTGACCCAACAAGGACTGTCATAATACATAAATTAGATCACTGTCACCTCCGTCTTCCTGAAACTCTTCTGTGCTCCCCATTACACTTGGGATAAATATAAAAAGTCCTTCAGCCATGGAAACAATCCAAATGCCCATCCAGGGATGGATAGATAAAGAAAATGTGGCATATATACACACAATGGAATACTATTCAGCCTTAAAAAGGAAGACCATCCTGCAATATGTGACAATACAGGTGAACCTGGCAGACATTATGCTAAGTGAAATAAGCCAGTCGCAGAAGGACAAATACTGCACAATTCTACTTACATGATTCCTTTGGATAAAGTATTCGAACTCATAAAAGCAGAAAGTGGAATAGTGGTTGCCAGGGGCTGGGGGGAGGGGAAAGTGGGGAGCTGCTCTCCAAAAGGCATGAAGTCCCAATTATGCAAGATGAGTAAGTTCTATTATGTTGAGTGAAATAAGCAAAGCACAGAGGGATAAATACCGCATGTCCTCATTCATAAGTGAGAGCTAAGAGAGAAAGAAGGAAGGAAAGAAAGACCACAGCGGTGCGTTGGACTTGCAGAGGGAGAGAACACACCTTGGGATACAAAGTGGAGGGGGGAGGAAGGAGAAGAGGCAGGGAGGTTGGGGATAATTGGGTGGGGGACACGGGATATGATTGCAATTTGTGTTAATGGGCATGCTACCAGCATGAATCTGGCCTTCACATCTTGGGCATGAGGGGTGACAATCAGCTCTGTATCTCATGAATACTCATAACCAATATAAATAAATAAATAAATATAAGTAAATAAAAGATGAATAATTTCTAGAGATCTGTCATACAACACTGTCCCTTCAGTCAATAGTAATGTACTGTACACTTAAAAATGTGTAAAGAGGGTAATCTCATGTTAAGTTTTCTTACCACAACAAAATGCAATAAATAAAAAGAATTAAACCAAGTCTTACCACTGATTATTACTTTAAAACTGAAATTGAATGAATAACCAAAATTTTGTTCATCTGGAAAATAAGTGCTTACAAATTTATTTCACCAACAACATAAGCTACGTGGACATTATTCATAAATGCTGCAAAGGTATTATTGATGTAATAATTTGATAAAGTTTTCTGTGCATTGAAATTATTTGACTAAGTTTAATTAAAAGGCACACAATCTGTGGCAGAGTTGGACACTTTTAACATAAAAAAATTAACTATTTTTATATTAAAAAAATTCCTTGCATGGTCTTCTGAGCTCTCCATGGTCTGGCCCCTGCTTACCTGTCTTGCTTCATTTCCTGCCTCCCCTCCTCTTCCTCACGGTGCTATAGCCACAGTGACTTCTTTTCAGCTCTCCAGAAATGCCCAATTTCTTCCCACTTTGTGACACTGAAGGTCTCAAAATAAGAGCCTTCCCCAAAGAGCCCTAGTTGGACTCTTTCTTGCACAATGTAAATTAGAGCTACATGCTTCACTCTTCAAAGGGTTTTAATTCTCCTTTGTAGTATTTCCCGCACTTTCTAAGCTTATATGTATCTGTAATTATTTGTTTACTGAGTCTTCCCAGCTGGAGTGTTTGGGCCATGAGGGCAAAGACTGTTTTATCTTGCTCATCACTGTGCCTGGAAGGTTGAATTTATCCCACAAATATTTACAGAGTTCTTATGAGGCACCAGATCATGTGCTCATTGCTAGGAACACAACAGGAATGAGATGTAGTCTTTGACTGTAAGATAGCTGAACAGACAGATCTCTACCGAAGTACAAATAACCATAACTTCAAGAAAGAAGACCTTATGTTTTTTGGTACATAGAGATCATTGAATGCAAGTTTAAGGAAGAAAGGAAGGAGGGAAGGAAAGAAGGCAAGCAGGCAGAAAGGAAAGTAGGGATGGAGAAAGGAAAGAACTCTAAAATACATAAGGAAATAGTGCTGTATATGGGAAAGGAGAGAGAAACAGTTTTGCCTAGGAAAACTGGAAGGGATTCTCAAATGAAATGGTGATTGATCTTGACCTTAAAGGATCCTAAAAAATGAATAGGCATTTGTCAGGTGCACAAATTGTGAAGGAACATTATGTCACCCAGGCTGCTCTTTGGGAGATGGTCTGGGTGAGACTGGACGTAGGTAGACTGATTAGAAGGCTGTGGCAAGAGTTCAGATAAAGGATGAGCAGACCTGAACAGGACAGTGGCAGAGAGGTTGGTGAGAACGGTATGGCTTTCAGAGATATTACAGAAGCATTAAATTTGGGGAGGCTAATAGTTAAAACTATGTTTGGCTGTAAGGAACAGAATTCTAATCAGTGGTAGCCTAAATAATACAGACATCTCTTATCTCAGAAACAAGATGACTAGAAATACCTAAGGTTAGTTCAGCAAGTCAAATATGTCTTAAAGATCCAAACCCATTCCAGTATGGACTCCAGTCTTTACATATTGGCTTCTTACACTCATGCTTTTTGTCTCATGGTTGCAATATACTGGCAGTTGCTCCACGCATCATGGCTATATTTAAAGACAGGAAGGAGAAGGCGAGGAAGGGAAGACTGAACATTAAGATGAGTTATTCCACTTCTTTCTCCTTTTATTAGGGAGAAAATATTTTCCAAAGTTCCCCAGCAGATAGCTGTCGATGTTTCATCGGCCAAGATGGTGCCATATGGCCATTCCCAGCTGCAAGGGGAGCTGGGAAATCAGGTATCCAGTGAAGGGAAACATGGGTGCCCTGAATAACTCAGACCAGTCATGATTCACATTCTGGAACTTGTATATTGCCCTCCTAAACAAAATTGAGATTCTGCTTGGCAGAAGGACTGGCTATTTGGTAGACAACCAACACTGTCTGCCATAAGGTGGAAGGTGGGATTTGGTTTTATTCAAACAGTCTCCTCCTGGATATAAAAATTGGGAAACTACCTTTTGGCTTCAGTGCTGTGGAAACTAATGCTTATTCCAGCTGAGCCTGCTGCTCTTTGCTCATACATTCCCAAGAATATGATTATGTAGAACAGCGAGAGCTTCCTTGTTCTCCAGAATATTCTCAAGAAATAAGACTGCATTAATAATTTGTTTTCTTGGTATGGGCCATTCGGTTGCAAAACAGTATTCCAGTCATAGCACGATACTTCCCTTCCTCATTTACATTCACCGTTGGTTTAATTATGCTTTTCAGTCAGAATACTTATTAATTTTATAGACCTACCTGAAAATTAAATTGGATAAATTCCTTTTGCTTAGTACCTTGAAAAATGTGTTTTTTTCCAAGCTGTTGCCAGAGCCCATTTCGGCCCTGTGCAATTTTGTTCCTCTTTAAGTTCATTTGCAAATAACACTGTGTTGGTTTAAAGGGCATTCATCATTTCTGAGCAGGAGAAACATTGCAAAATGCAGCTCAATTCGAAGCAAAGTAGGAGGACAATGGAGAAAATTGTCAAATATTTTATTTTCTCATTGGAGGGGGCAGTCATTGAGGGAGGCATAAAATTTCCCTTAGGATTCAATGCAACTATCTCGCTTGTGAAGAGAACACTGCGTCATGCTGTAAAGAATCAGGAAGCCACAAGTGCAAAAAGGACACAGGGTGGGGGGCCTTCCCCACTGACCAGGGCAAAGGGAGCTCTACGGAAGAACAGCAGGTGGTGCATTTATTCATTAAACACTTACCCATATTTACTGAGTCTTAGGCATTAAGGAGCTAGAAATACAATGAAGACACGTTATCTACTCTCAAGCAGCTCACTTTTTCATAGGGTAAACAGGCATATGCACAAAGATTGTAGGGTGGCAGGTGTTGTGATACACAAAAGCACACAACACTGTGAGAGTCCAGAAGCAAGACAACAAACCCCTGGGCTGACAGCTCTGTGAAGAAGGAAACGTCTTTATGCTATATTGTGCTATGACTCCACTGCATAGCCTAGCGCCTGGCGTACAGATGCTTGATAATTATTTGTTGAGTTGAGCTGGATTACAATGAATCAGGCCTGGTGGCATGTGCTAATTAGGTGATTTAGGTGATGTTAGCTGCTATAACAAATAAACCCCCACATCTCAGTGGCTATAACACAGTAGGTGGGCAGAGGGGAGAGAGAGAGGGAGGGGGAGAGAGAGAGAGGGAGAGACAGAGCGAGAATATGTGTGGTCAGAGATGATAGAGGGTATTCCCCAAGCTACCATTCAGGAACACACGCTCCTCCCACCTGTGGCTCTGTCACTCCCTAAGATTTCCCTGTATGTCACTTCCAGATGATAAACAGAGAAAGAAAAAAAAGAGAGCTATTGCGAAGTTTAATGGGCTATGATTAGAAGTGGTACTCAGTGCTTCCTTTTGCATTCCAGTGACCAGAAGTGTTACATGACCATATCTAACTGCAGGAGAACTTAGGAAATATGGTCAGATTGTGTGCCCAGGAGGAAAGGACGTAGGTTTGTTGAAAACATCACTGTCTCTACTGTGTGGTTGGAAAACCAGTCAGAGGAGATGCCTCTTACAGTCTTTAAGATAAATGGCTAATATCCCCCATGATAAGAAGTAAAGAGCATTATAAGCAGAGGGGTCAGTGTATAAAAAGAGCATATAGGGTTCACAACTATTCACGAATCCTGTGCATAGTGATAAGGCTGTAAAGAGAAGCAGAAATTAAGTGATGGAAGAAATTTCTTACCATGCCAAAGAGTCTGAACCTTGTCCTAAGGGGAGTTGGAAACCACTAAAGCTTTTTGATCAAAAAGGTAGTGTGGTCAGCTTTGCTGATCTTTTGAAATCCTTTTTTTTTTTTCTTAGCAGGATCACTCACGGTCTAGTGAAGAAATTATAAGGGGCCATGATTACACGCAGAGATGGAAAAGAGAGGATGCCCTGGAGAAGTATTTGGAAGGCAAAAAATGGCAGGGCTAACCTTGGGGCCTTCCCAGGGACCCAAGGCATGGAGAAGGGGACCGGATCTCTCTCCCACAACCAAGCACACCTAGCCAGCACCTTGGGTCCTGCCCGTGACCCAAGGTATGGAGCCAGGGACCAGACCCTCCTCTCACAACCAGGCACACCATGCCAGCACCTCAGGGCCTGCCCAGGGACCCAGGGCATGGAGAAGGGGACCACACCTCTCCCACAACCGAGCACACCATGCCAGTGCCTAGGGGCCTGCCTGGGGACCCAAGGCATGGAGAAGGAGACTGGACCTCTCTCCCACAACCAGGCGCACTGTGCCAGTGCCTCGGGGCCCGCCCAGTGACCTGAGGCAAGGAGAAGGGGACTGGACCTCTCTCCCACAACCAGGCACACCATGCCAGCACCCTGGGGCCCGCCCAGGGTCTCAAAGTATGAAGAAGGGGACTGGACCTCTCTCCCACAACCAGGCACATTGTGCCAGCACCTCGGGGCCTGCCCAGGGACACGGGGCATGGAGAAGGGGACCAGACCGCCCACCCCCAACCAGGCACACCAAGCCAGCTCCTTGGGTCTCACCTGGTGACCTGAGGCATGTAGAAGGGGACTGGACACACCTCCCACAACCTGGCACATGGCACCAGCGACTTGGAGCCTGCCCACGGACCAGAGACATGGGGAAGGGAACCAGACACACCCCACAACCAGGCATACTGCCAGTGCCAAAGAGCATACCAGAAACAGCACCTCCATGTAGGTGGCCCACTGCAGCCTCCACAATAACCATGACTGCCGTGAAAGTGACTAGACACCACAAGCACCATGCAAATGATCCACCGACCATTGGAGTGCATTCATACAAGGAGAGTCACCAGCAGAGTCAGAGAAAAGAAGAGGATGTTTCTCTCCACAAAGCCCATTTCAGAGTGACAGAAGAAGCATCTGCTCTATGATAATATTGGGAGACCCGATCACATCTCTCAGCATTGGACAGATCATCTAGGCAACAAATTAACAGAGTAACCATGATTCTTTCAGAAGGAGAGAAGAAATCTAGGGTAATTAGAGGGGGGAGGAGGAGGGAATGGGGGATGGGGAGATATTGGACAAGGGGCATAAAGAATAATTACAATTTGTAACAATACATATGCTAGTAATATTGATTTGATCAACATATCTCAATGTTCAACCCACAAAATATGTATAATCGATTTTGATTCAATAAAAAAAGTAAATTTTAAAAAGTGGCAGGGCTAGGTGGCTGATTGGATGTGGAACAGCCTCTTTGTTCCTTCTGTGACCTTGGTTCTCTCTATTTGCTCATTTGGAGTCCCCTCACTAAGTTTCTCCACCTGAAGGCTTAGCCCAAATCCATTGTCCAGACCAATTTGGCCCTGAGGCATTCGATTTAGTACCATTTATTGGGGATATCTGATATACTGCAATCTCAAGCTAAGAATCTGGTGAGGTAAAGATTATTACTGGATTATTAAATTGTAGATGAATTAATGTATAATTTATCTGGGAATCCAAATTTATACACCCAACCTATGTTTATTTTATTGCCAGCTATTTATAGACAGTCCCATTTTCTCAGCAGATACCTAGAGATACACAAAGTTTTCTGGAGTTGTGCTTAAAATGGAGTTAAAGTTGGAGGTGGATGTTAGATAGGAAAGAAATGGTGTGGCTTGGGCAATACCTGCCCTCCCTTTAGCAACAGTTGGCACTGTTGAGAGTAAAACAAAAGCATGTTGATAGTAATCAACAAGACTAGATGCAGAAATGTGTAAAATATCCCCAGGGGAAGAGAAAAATGGTAACAAAAACCAGCACTGCCTAGTAGTTAAGCACCCACACTGTGGAATTAGCATGTCTAAGGTTAGATCTTGCCTCCACCACTTACAAATTGTATGACCTTTAACACACAGACTTGACTCCTCTGGAGTTCAGTTTCCTCAGCTATAAATGGAGATAACCATAGCTCCGATCCCTGAACCTTGTTATGAAAGTTAGTGAGATAATATGTATCCAGTTCCAGGCATATTATAAGAACAATCTTTAAAATTAGGGACTGGCTAAGCTCTCTGAAGGAAGACACTTTATTCAGCTCTCTGTGTTCTATACTATATCAATGCTAATAAATATGGGCTGAATGAATGGATTGATTTAAAAATTCAACAAAATATTCATGGAGTCTGTAATATGTGCCTGGCATTTGGGACAGAGTGATAAAAGAGACTGAGAGTCCTATTCAAACTGAGATCTCATTGTAGTGGCAGGTACACGCAATGAATAAACAACAAAGAATTATTCAATATGATGCTAAGTGATGATACGTGTAATGAAGACCAAATAAAGCATCATAAAGGCAGAGAAGATGATAGGTGATGCTTTCAGGTAGAACAGAGTCCTGAGTAATGTGAATTAAAGAATGAATGAAGAAATAAATGAATGAGGATCTGAGAAGAGATAACGCAGGCCATGTAAGGTAGCTTACAAGGAAGCTCCAATCCAGGTAAAAACGTATACAATGGAGTAAAAAATGCTTAACGAACTATTAGCAAATGGAATCCAGCAATATATAAAAATAGTGATATATCATGATCAAGTAGAGTTTATCTCAGGAATGCAAGGCTGTTAATACTAAAAAAAAAAAAATCAATGTAATTCACCATATTAACAGAATAAAGAAAAAAAATGATAGATGCATTGATCTATTTCAATTGATGCAGAAAAAGAATTTGATAAAATTCGACACACATTCATGAATAAAAACTCAGCAAATCAGAAACATAAGGGAACTTAATCAAGTTGATAAAGAATATTTATGGAAAACTTACAACTCAATATAACACTTGCTAGCGAAAGACTAAATGCTTTTCCAATAGACAAAGATGCCCTTTTATCACTCTTATTTAACATTGTACTGGAGGTTCCAGCCATTTCAGTAAGTCAAGGAAGGGAAATAAAAGATATAAAATTGGATGCTAGAAGTAAAACTGCCTCTATTTGCAGATGCCATGATGGTTTATGTAGAAAATCTGCAAAGCAACGACTGAAAGTAATAAGACATTTTAGGAAGGTCCCAGGTTATACAATTAACATCACCAAAATCAGAGTTATTTTTTTTTATGTACTAGCAGTAAACAATTATTAACTGAAGTTAAAAATTCTACTTAGCATTAAAAAACACATAATACTTAAGAATCGATTTAACAAAGTATATATGAGACCTTTAAACTGAAAACTACAAGGCATTCCTGAAATTAAAGAACACCAAAAAATGGAGATATATACCATGTTCATGTAGTGAAAGACTCAAAACATGTGGTAGGATGGCCATTTATTTTTT
>NW_007736428.1:46364-47850 GCF_000696425.1 Galeopterus variegatus | reverse complement strand
AGCTCCCTGTCCATAAGATATTACAGCCATCTGATAGAAATTGTTAATGTTTTTCTACTGTTATAATTTGAAGGGACTAAAATGCCTTTTAACTGAAAATGCCTCCTTGCCTCTGGTCTATCAAAGCACCCAAAACTATTGCTGTGTATGAATCACTTTCCCACTGGTGAAAGAAGACTTTGCATGATGTTGACTCTTCGTACCTCCCCACCTCCCTTTTGCAGAGGTATTAAACCCTTCACTCTTCCTGAAGCACATTCCATTTCCAGCCCATTGGCCTTTGCATTAGCCATTCCCTCTGTCTGGCACGTTTTCCCTTCCCTTCTCCCGACCTGTTGCAAGACCTTTAGGTCTCAGCTTAGACATATCCCTAGGAATAATGAAATGTCTGCATTTCCTCCAGGAAGTCTCCTGCCCTGACCCCAGACTGAACAATATATATAAACATATTCCCATTTTATTCATGTAAGTACAGTTTGCAAGAAATCTGCAATGCAAATGTGTACATATTTTCAACCAATGCCTATGTGAAAACATTGTGCTTTGGGTCATTTCAACTTCAAAATCTAACGAATCAGATCATTTCAAATATTTAAATATTATTGGGATGAGTAACATTTTATAATCTACNACGAATCAGATCATTTCAAATATTTAAATATTATTGGGATGAGTAACATTTTATAATCTACATAAAATATAAATTATGGCCCCTTCCCAAGAGTCCCAACTGCTACCAGCACTTTAGGAAATGTTTTACTCTGTCATCCGGTCTCTTGAGACCTTGGCAGGTATGTAAATTGCCTGCCTAATCTTCATTCTTCCTTTGTTTCCTGGAAACATAAACACAACCCTGATTTCATTCAGAGAAGCAGTGATGTCGGAGGTAGGGTCTGGGCCCGATAGCCGGCCTCAATCCACACTGTCCTCTTACCAGGTTCTTGACTCTGCCATAGGAAAGAATTCAAGGGCAGGGTCACCGTAGAAAGTCAGGAGTTTCATGTAACGTATAAAAAATACAAGTTCCACAGAGAGAGTGCAGCATAGCTCTGGAGACTAACCAGGGCCCACAGCAAGTTTAACACAGAAGTAAGTTCACTACAGACATCAAGTCTAACACAAAAGCAAGAAAAACATACTTAAAGTTCAGTACCAAGTGTAGGCTGGCTAAGGAGAGTAAGCAGCTGCCTGCTGAAAGTAAGTTTGATACAAAGTAAAATATACACACCTCAGTCAGCAAAGTGCCAATGTCTCCAAGAAAGTGAGCAACAGTCCCCACTTCACCTGGCATTCAGCTTTTATAGTTTCTCTATCTAATGAATATTCAATTAAGGGGGGGATGGTTCCAATTATGTAACATTTAGTCATGCACATGCTCAGTCGGTCTCCTTCCGGAGCATGTTCATTGGTCAGACCCTACCACATGCACCAGGTATATTCAAGAATAGTCTGTGCTCTCTACTGAGCATGCCCAGCCACTGGATTT
>NW_007736428.1:40607-45857 GCF_000696425.1 Galeopterus variegatus | reverse complement strand
CACTTCACCTGGCATTCAGCTTTTATAGTTTCTCTATCTAATGAATATTCAATTAAGGGGGGGATGGTTCCAATTATGTAACATTTAGTCATGCACATGCTCAGTCGGTCTCCTTCCGGAGCATGTTCATTGGTCAGACCCTACCACACGCACCAGGTATATTCAAGAATAGTCTGTGCTCTCTACTGAGCATGCCCAGCCACTGGATTTACATAAAACAGCCCCTCCTGGTCTTATTTTCCAGGTGTTGTAGCTGAAAATAGGTCTAACTGGCAACAGTAACTTTCCTCCAGGTGAGAGCCCAGAGGAGAGGACCTGGGACCTTGGGGAGTGGCTGGAAACCCAGAGGCCTGTTCTGAAACCTGAGTCCAGGGAAAGGGCATGTCCTATATCAGCAATGCATGTAACTAAAAGTCCACACTGCCAGCCTTCTTATTAAGGTATTTCCATGTTGACTAAATGCTGACCAATATAGAAGTGTTCTGTGTTCTTTCAAGGAATGTTTCTTAAAGGAAGGTAGCTGGGGTGAGAGCTATGCCTTTTGGGGTTTCCCCTTTTCTCCCTTCCTGCTGTTGGTAAGGTAGGTAACGTGATGGTAATGACTAAGACTGTAGCAACTGTACTTCACCATGAAGCTATCTAGATGGAGAAGGGGTGGGCTCAGGATGTCAAGGAGAAAACTAGAGGGGGAAGGAGCCACAATTTAGGTTCTGAGCCATGTACCTCTGGTTTGCTTTTCATAAGCAGACATTTTGAGTCTAAGCCACAGTCTTTCTGGGTTTTCTGTTTTGTATGCAGCTGAACCTTATCAAACTGACATAGACAACACTGAAATCCAATGAATGGGAACTGAAAAACACACCTGCACCAGCCTTCAACCACACAGCGTATTTTGCAAACATTAACAAGCAAATTTACAAACCAAAGCAGAGAAATGGTTGCTGGGACTCTTTATAACCAACATGGATGAACTGAAAGAAAGAATTACTTAGGTTTGTGACTAATCATAAAATGACAGGGTTCTACTGATCACTAAACAATACTATATTTAGGAGAGAAAGACAAGAGCAATTAATGGGAACTTTTATATAAAGACCAAAACAGGCCACGTTGGAAGAAGGTAACTGGCCCATACCTTGACTTATGCCCAAGCTCTGAAATCCGCTAAGGCAGAGTTCAAATCAAAGGCACCAGTAGCCCTATGCTCTAATCCAGGCTGTGCCTCTACATTGCTGAGCCAAGCTTTTAAAGTCCAAAATGCTGCCAGAGCTCAGTTTCCTTAATGTAAAATTAGGGAATTGGACCACATGGTCTCCAAGTCTTCTAGATTTCTGAAAGTCTATGGTTCTTAAAAAATTTATGAATTTTCCACTGTTTCCTGAAGCCGTGTGGGTGGGTCTTAGCTACAGGAAAAAGGAAATCAAATGTATTCCTCTTTATGGTGGTATGTCAAAGATTGGGTGAATTCTGCCTAGGTTCCCTGCCCGGCTCCACCACCTTGACTTTAGACAATTTACATCACTTTCTTGTGCCTCAGTTATCGATAGCAATAGCACCTGTAAGATTATAGTACCTACCTCATAGGGTAAGTTGTGAGAATTAAATGAATGACATTCATTAAATGTGTAGATCAGTGCCTGGCACATAGTAAAAGCTGAATAAATATTAGTTATTATTATTGCTATTAATACTACTGTCATTATTACCTGTTTAGATACCTCATTGGTTGTCTCTTTGTAATCTTTTTTTGTTCTTGTTTCCCACAACTGTTTTATACATTCCCTAAATGTTGGGAGGGTGTCATGGTAGGTGATGGGGAATAAAATAAAATATAAAAGTTAGTTTAAGGATACCTTATAAATAAGACGTAACTGGAAAAAAACAAGCATAACCAAAAACAAGAATCAAAAGTGCTTTTAATTTTTCAAGGGCATCATTTATATAACGTTCTCAAAAAAGTCTCAAAATTACAGTGCTGGAGAACACATCAGTGGTTTCCAAGGTCAGGGGAGGGGAGCGTGTGACTCTAAAGGGATAGCATGAAGTCCTTTCTTGGTGGAATAGTTTTGAATCCCGATTGTGGTGGTGGTTGCATGAATCTATTCATTTCATGAAATTCCATAGATCACTCACAAAAATGAGTGTCTGTAAAGTCGGCAAAATCCAAATAATGTTTGTAATTTAGTTAATAGTATTGTATCAACGTTAGTTTCCTGGTTTTGATAGTGTACTGTGGTTATGTAAGAGGTGTCATTGAGGGAAATTGAGAGAAAGATACACAAGAACTCTCTTTACCACTTTTGCTACTTCTTGTGCGTTAAAAAAATTTCAAAGTAAACTTAAAAAAAATACAATGGCAAATCCCTGTCAAAATCCCAACTATGATTTGCAGAAATAGAAAAACTCATTCTAAAGTTCATATGGAATCTCAAGGGACACCAGATAGCAAAAGCAATCTTGAAAAAGAACAAAGCTAGAGGACTCACACACGTGCTGATCTTTTAAAAAATTAATTAATTTTTACTTATTTTTTCAATTAGCATATTGATTGTACATATTTATGAGGTATGGAGTTGTATTTCAATACATGTATACAATGCGTGATGATCAAATCAGGGTAATTAGCGTATTTATCAACACAACAATTCATCATTTCTTTGTGATGAGCTCCTCTCTTCTAGCCATTTGAAAACATAAAATAAGTTATTGTTAGAGATGTCTAGCACTATTGTAGATCACTAGAACTTATTTTTCCTGGCTAGCTGTTAACCAACCTCTCCCTATCCCCTCCTCCCTTCCCTTCCAAACTTCTAGTAACCACAGTTCTACTCTCTACTTCTAAAAGATCAACTTTTTTTTATAGCTCCCACATATAAGTGAGAACATGTGGTATTTATCTTTCTGTGCCTGACTTGTTTAACATAATGTCTTCCAGGCCTATCCATGTTGCTGCAAATGACCTGATTTCATTCTTTCTTATGGCTGAGTAGTATTCCATTGTGTATGTATACCACATTTTTGTAATCTATTCATCTGTTGATGGACACCTAGGTTAATTCAAAACAGTGTGGTGCTGTCATAAAGACAGACATTTAGACCAATGACATAGAATAGAAAGCCCAGAAATAAACCATCACATATATGGTCAGATAACTTTTGGCAAGGGTGCCAAGATCATTTAATGGGGAAAGGAAGGTCTTTTTTAACAAAGATGCTAGGAAAACTGGACATACATATGCATAAGAATGAAGTTGGACCCTTACCTAATACCATATACGAAAATTAACTCAAAATGGACCAACGACCTAAATGTAAGACCTAAAACTCTTAGGAAAAAAATAAGGACAAAGAATTACAGAATTGTATTTAGCAATGATTTCTTGGGGATGATGCCGAAGGCATAGGCAACAAAAGAAAAAACAAGGAAAAATTGGACTTGAAAAATTTTTAAATGTGTGTATCAAAAGACAGTATTAACAAAATAAAAAAAGCAATTACAATCACAATTACACAGATCAGTGGTTGTCAGGGGTTAGGATGGGTGAAGGGTGTGTTGGTCAATAGCACTGCACCAGTATTGGTTTCCCGGGTCTAGAAGGGAGTGTCCCCATTACCTCTGCCTCACCCAGAGCACATGAACTGCATTGAGTGCCTGATGGATCTTGGACGTGACTGGCGCCATTTTGCACACAATAAGCACAAANAATCTCCCAAACTCATTCTATGAAGCAAACATCATCCTGATACCAATACCAGGTAAAGATACAACCAAAAAAGGAAACTACAGGCTGATATTCTTGATGAACACAGATGCAAAAATCTAAGACCTAAAACTCTTAGGAAAAAAATAAGGACAAAGAATTACAGAATTGTATTTAGCAATGATTTCTTGGGGATGATGCCGAAGGCATAGGCAACAAAAGAAAAAACAAGGAAAAATTGGACTTGAAAAATTTTTAAATGTGTGTATCAAAAGACAGTATTAACAAAATAAAAAAAGCAATTACAATCACAATTACACAGATCAGTGGTTGTCAGGGGTTAGGATGGGTGAAGGGTGTGTTGGTCAATAGCACTGCACCAGTATTGGTTTCCCGGGTCTAGAAGGGAGTGTCCCCATTACCTCTGCCTCACCCAGAGCACATGAACTGCATTGAGTGCCTGATGGATCTTGGACGTGACTGGCGCCATTTTGCACACAATAAGCACAAAATAGCCGCCAGTGCATGGGTGCAACCTTCCACCTGATTGCATCGGCCAGCCTTATCTTCCACGCCAGCACCCACCCCCTCATCTTCCAGGCCAGCACCCACCCCCTTCCGGACTAGTCCGCCTTCCCTGCAGTCCATATCAGCCTCCCACCCCCAGGCCTGCAGCCGCCTCCACTTTGAGCGCAGCCCGCAGACTTTTTTCCTTTAATAAAGCTGGACCGGTACCCGGCATTTCGCTCACTTTCTTTCAGTGCCCGGGGCGTAGATATGTACAAAAATTTTTGAAAAACAATGAGAAACAGAAGTAACTGTAAATCAACACCTGAAAAAAGTCATTAAAAAAGAAGTTAACCCAGTGCCTTGGCAGAAGTTCATAAAAATCTCAATATGCTTCGAGACCGAAAGACTGAGGATCTTCAGTTATGAATGAGCCGTTCGGAGGTGGCGGAGCCCTGGAGCTCACACGGGCCCCCCTGGTGCCGAGGGCACATTTGCAATGGACGACTCTGAGGACGCTGGGAAGCAGCCCGCGGGGACGCCCCAAAGGCACAAGTGAGAAGTGCAACAATTAGAGAGCGTGTCATCCCCCAGGGAATTAGACGGTCCGTTCATTACAATGCCTCAGAGGGACAGAGGTCCCGATGAAAACGCGATAAATTAAAATGTCGAGAAGAAACTTAGAGAAAAGGAAGATGGAAGTGCGTGAGAAGCTCATCTCAGAGGGGGCGAAGGGGACCAGAAAGGGACAGAAATACTGAGAGAGTGAGTATTGACAGCACACTGCAGGCCACCCAGGCAAGTCCTCCCCCGTCCTCCCCCCATCCTCCCTCCCCTCCCTCCTTCCTCCCCCCTCCCTCCATCCTCCCTTCCCTCCTTCCTTCCCCTCCCCCATCCTCCCTCCCCTCCCTCCTCCCCCCTTCCTCCATCCTCCCTTCCCTCCCTCCTTCCCTCCTCCCCTCCTTCCTTCCTTCCTTCCCTCCTTCCTTCCTTCCTTCCTTCCCTCCTTCCTTCCCTCCTCTTCTCTTCCTCCCTCCCCTTC
>NW_007736428.1:25165-39685 GCF_000696425.1 Galeopterus variegatus | reverse complement strand
TCCTTCCTTCCTTCCTTCCTTCCTTCCTTCCTTCCTTCCCTCCTTCCCTCCTTCCTTCCTTCCTTCCTTCTCTCTTCCCACCCTCCTTTCTTTCCCCCTTTGCTCTCTCTTTCCTCCCACCTTCCCTCCCCTCTTTCCCACATGACTTCAAAGTGCCAGTTCCTAAGGGACAGAGACAAACCAGGAGCCATCCTCCTCTCATGGAGAAATAGGATCTGCCTTGGTGCCGTTGCCTGGTCTGGCCCCATCTCCCCTGCCTTTGCCCTTTACATCAGCTGCCAGGCTGTCCCAGGTGAAGGTGCTCCTGAGCCAAAGGCACTCTAATGTCCTCTTGCTTTAAGTTCTCAAAAATTGTTTGTATTTCCTTGTCTCCTCAATTGGACAGTGAAAAGATTGAGCTTTTGTTTTTAATATTGGTGCTTGCTAACCAGAACCTCTGGACGTGGTGTCTGCTCTTCTCCGGGCATTCATACTCTAACTGCACACCACACCCATCCCACTGACCTACCTCTCTGCAATGCAGCATCCCCCTCTGCCTCGGGCAGGAGTTATGACTCCTAGTAATCTCCAAATTCTTCAACCCCTGTCTAGTCTCCCATAGGATATTCTCATGTCTCCCCATGACAGGAAGAGTTGCTTCCTGTCATAATGCAAAATGTACCAACTTCAATGGTTCATGATTTTACCCATAAACACTTATCACCTCTGTAATGATTTACTTAATACTACTGTCTAAAAAATTGCATTATTTTTTATTTAAATACTTTGGCCTCATCTGAAGCAAAAATCTGTAAAACCAGGTCTCTTCTATACTAGTTGCATCTCTTTTCTTTTTTTTTTTTTATAAATATTAACATAAGTGCATGACTCTACAACTTAAAATATTCATCCAGTTTTCATGTATGAGTTTGCCTCTGCCAGGCAGCAGCTATCCCCGCTATAAGAAATATTGCTGGAGTGAGAAAGCATGGGATGAGGATTAATTACAATCCAATTTGGCTTCACGACGTGCTGTGGGACCTTGGGGCAAACTGGGTATTACCCTGGGAGCCTTAGTGTTTCATCTGCACGTTGGGTGTGATTTTATTTGTTTTTCTAATGGTTGTTTGGAGGACCTAATGCATGTACTAGAATAAATGTTAATTTTCTTCCTCCATGACTGCAACTCCTACCTCCCTATCCTATGTGTTCGAGTTCTGTGAGAAGCTTGGATAACTTTAAAACCATTTTTATTGTAAATGCTGGTCAGATGTGTAGCCCCATATAACATGTTTGTTTAAGTGGTGGTATGAGAAAGGTGAGGACATCTGACCGTCTTTTAAAGTAGACCATACGCTCTTTGATAAATAGGCAATATTTCATAATTCTTTGCATCACCATGATGCCTGCCTCGAGCCAAGCATATGGTGGTGTTCCATCAATACCCGCTGACCTATTGATTGATGTCCCATCCTGGCCAGAACTCTGAGCATTGCCGGGGCGGGGCTCTGCTGGAGGTGTGATGGTGAGGTTGGCTAATGGGTTCCATAGAACAGTCCTGGCTGTAAGACAGGGCCTCAGACAGTTCCCCAAGCTCTCAGGCTTGCCAGCTCTGCTACCATTTCCCATCTGTGTTACTATTTTCCTGCAAGAGTAGCGTTATTGATCTCATTAATTCTCTTTTCTATCTTTGGCATGGGAAGGTGATATTATCCACACTTTAATGCCTCCTGTGTTTTGCAAATTACAGGATTATTATGGATAGAATGATGAGAAACACTGTTTTCACCAAATCACTGCAAAAGCCATGAACTGTCCTTTATTTAAATGGTGGGGGATAATCTGTCCTGGGGGGTCCATTCACTCAGGCCCGAGGTCTACAAACACAGATGGAGAATTTCCTCTCAGCTGAGATGTTTCCATGTGAAGCAAAGCAAGGATGCCTGCATTCAAACATTTTATTTTTGAATTCCTGAAGGCAGTTATAGGTTTCTAATAAGGATTTTTTTTTTCTTTTACAGCAATTGCATTTGACTATTTCTTTCCTTTCTTGATTGAAAATTTGTTTGAGGATATCTTAAAAAAATCATCTGGGGGATGCTGTAGCTCAAAGTTTAGTGTTCAGTAAGTACTTTATAAAAAAGGAATCTCTGGGCCGGCCCCGTGACTCACTCAGGAGAGTGCGGTGCTGGGAGCACCGAGGCCGTGGGTTCGGATCCTACATAGGGATGGCCAGTGCACTCACTGGCTGAGCGCGGTGCGGGCAACACCAATCCAAGGGTTACGATCCCCTTACCGGTCACAAAAAAAAAAAAAAAAAAGGAATCCTGTTGCTTTGCGGGAAAGACAAGGAAAAGTCTCTTATGCAAATTCTTTTAGTTCAATAACCAATTAAAGTCACAAGCACCACTAACAGAAAAGTTTCTCCTTATCTGCTACTTAGAACTCTTTTCAAGAGAAAGAGAAAAAAATAAAATAAGTGGTTTCTGCATAAACTGTAGGTCCCCTAGAGCACAGTCTCCTTCTTCTTAATGTATTTCCCCAGAGCAGATTGTCTAGAACTGAGTAGATGCCTAAAACATGTTGACTATAGGACAAAATGAAGGAACAGTTTTTCTCCTTTAAAAAAATTTTACTGAAGCGTAGTAATAAACATACTCAAATGTGCACACCTCCTAAGTGTATAATTGGATGAATTTTTACAAACCTGAAATCACTTGTGAAACCAGAACCCTAATCAAAAGACAGAACGATACTACAACCCCAGAAGTCTCCCTCATGCCCCTTTCCAATCATTAACTCCCAAATATAACCACCATCCTGACTTCTAACAGCACAGACTAACTTTGCTTTTGGAATCACACAGTGCATTTTCTTTTGTGACTGTCTTTTTCCATTCAATATTAGGATTCTGAAATCCATCCCTATTGACACATGCAGTTTCAGCTTGTTTATTCCCATTGCTATGGACTCATGGGTGTCATCGACTGAATGTTTGTTTGCTCCCAAAACTCATATGTTGAATCCCTAATTCCCAATGTAATGGTACTTAGAGGGGGTACTTTGGGAGGTAATTAGGGTTAGATGAAGTCATGAGGGTGGGACCCTTATGATGGGATTAATGCATTATAAAAGGAAAAAGACTCTCTCTCTGCTCATGTATGTACGAAGGAGAGGCCATATGGACATAAGAGAAGACAGCTGTCTGCAAACCAGAAGGAGGGCCCTCACCAGACCACAAACCTGCTGGCACTTTGATCCTGGACTTCCCAGTCTTTAGAACTGTGAGAAATAAATGTTTGCTATTTAAGCCACCCAATCTATGGTATCTTGTTGTAGCAGCCTAAACTAAGACAATGGGAATATGCCACAATTGATCTGTCCATTCTATAGCAGATGGGCATTTGGCAGTTTTAAGTTTAAAGCTATCATGAAAGGCACTGCTACAGATAATCCAATACATGTCTTTTGGTGATCATGTGTATATTTTTCTGTCAGATTGCACCCCTGGGAATGTTGAATTATAAGGTGGTGTAGATTCTCAGCTTTAGTAGAAACTGCCAAATATTTTTCCAAAGTGTTTGCACCAATGAACTCTCCCAGCAATAGTGTATGAGATGTCCTTGTCAACACTTGATGTTGCCAGTCTTTTTAATTTTAGCCATCCTGGTGGGTGTGTAGTGGGATCTCATTTTGTGTGTGTATGTGTGTTATTTCTTTTCATTTTGAGATAACTGTAGATTCAAATGCAGTTGTCAGGACGAAAACACAGAGTTCTCATATACTCTATACTCAGTTTCCCCCAGTGGTAGCATCTTGCATAACTATAGTATAATATCACAAGTAGGAAATTTACCATGATACCATCCAAAATTAGTTAGATTCCTCCAGTTTTATTTGTGCTCATTTGTGTTCTGTTGTCTAGTTTCATGCAATTTTACCCCACGTGTGGACTCACTGATCACCACAGTCAAGATACAGAACAGTGTTCTCACAAGCATCTTTCCAGTTACCTTTTACATCCCCTGTTACCTCTTCCCCCGTCCTCTTCCCTAACCCCTGGGAGCCACTAATCTGTTCACCATCTGTATAATTTTGCCATTTCAAAAATGCCCTATACATGGAATCATATAGTATACAAACTTTTGAGATTGGCTTTTTTTTTTTTCCATTCAGCGTAATTCTCTTGAGATCCATCTAGACTGATGCATATATCAAAATTGTACCTGTTAATTGCTGAGCAGTGTTCCATGAACAAACTTTTAAAAGGAGAATAGGCATCAACTTCCAAACAGTCATTTGTAGTGGTTTAATTTATTTCTTTTATACTCAAGAGTTGGCAGGATATATTTTCACATGTTCTTTCATTTGTTCATTCGTTCAACAGACACTTATTAAGTACCAACTGCATGCCAAGCATTGTGCTGGATATTGGCGACACTAGAGACACACAGGGCTCTGCCTTGTAAGGACTTTCTTAGAGTGGATTTGGGGAGCCAGACTTATAAATTTAATAAGACAATACAGCCTTACAGATGGCAAGACAGAGTTATATAAGCATTTTGGTCAGTAATAAAGAAGGAAATCACTGACTCTAGGAGAATGGCGGTGGAAGATGGGTCCAGGAGGCACTTTGTAGAGGCATGATCCATAAGCCAAGTTTTGGAAGATGAATGGTTTGCCTGATGGCTGTGGATGAGAGAGAAAGCAGGAGAAAAGGGGCTTTCAGAGCAGAAACAACAGCTTGGGTGCAAACATGGAAGTGAGAGGTAGTCTATACTCAATGCAGAACTGAGCATACCGTGGTTAGCTAGGCCTGGAAAATGGGCGGGACTGATGAAGAGATAGAGAGTTAAGGAATACTACCGTCTTTCAGGAACACACATTTCTATTGAAGACAAAGTCCTAGGCTGCTGCCCGGATGCCATCAGCAGAATCCTGCTGAGATACTCCAAGTGTTCTGTGCTCTGGCCACACTGCTTCTCAGTTTCCCAAAGTCCCCTGCATCAGACGTGGCCAAGGACAATCATGCAAGTTACACATCTCTTACACTTCTGTCTCAGAAGTGTTCACCTCTCTGTGCCTAAGTACATGGAACACACACACACACCCCACTCACCCCACTCACCCACTCTGATGTTAAACAAGTAACTTTTATTTCTTGGCCTGAAATGGGAATGAGGGGAGTGCCCTAAGTAATGAAAACAGTGAACATTTATGTCTCTCCTACTGTAGAACAGGCACCGTTTCAAGCCTTCCTTATTGTCCTTCCTCTCAGTAGCCTTCTGACCTAAGGTAGGCACTATTATCATACCCAACATTTAGACAAGGAAACTGAGGCATAATGAGGTTAAATGACTTGCCCGAGGTCACACTGCTTATGAGCTGCAGGGCATGATCAGTCTCCAGAGACTGCCCTGGTGGTTGGCACACACACTCATGGAGGGCAGGGGCATGGGAGCTCTTCCCTGAGTTCTGACAGGTCTCTAGCTGATGGAGTTTGGATGTGTTGTCCCCTCCAAAACTCATGTGGAAATGTGATCCCCAATGTGGCAGTGTTGGAAACTGATTGAGTCATGGGGGCGGATCCCTCATGAATGGATTAATGCTCTCCCTGGGGGTGGGGGCCTGAGTGAGTTCTTGCTCTATTAGTTCCCATGAGAGCTGGTTGTTTAAAAAGACCCTGACACCTCCTCTCTCTCTCTCTCTTGCTTCCTCTCACCATGTGATCTGCTTGTACCTGCCAGCTGCCTACCACTTTCCACCATGAGTAGAAGCAGCCTGAGGCCCATGCCAGATGCAGCTGTCCTAAAATTGTAAGCCAAATAAACCTCTTTTCATTATAAATTACCCAGTCTCAGGTATTTCTTCTATAGCAACACAAAATGGACTAATACACTAGCACACTGGGTTCAGTCAAGGTGGGGGCAGCCCACCTGGAAGGGGGTGCTGAGGAGATCCAGAGATCAGGTTTCTACAGCATCAAGGGGCTCCATCTGGAAAGCCCAGTCCTTCATTTAGGAAGCCAATAGGGTGAAATTAGGGTTCTGATCAGTTTACTGGGCACCTAAACCAACACACTCTACCCAAGCCTTATGTGATCATGACAGTTTTCAGCCCACGGGTCTTTCCTAATTTAGTCATCTAAAGAGAGTCCCATTACTTGGTATATAAAAGCAAAGCAAAGACATAACCAAGAGACATTTTCTCTGGCTACAGTGTTCCTTTCCATTTCTGGATATTGGCACATGCTGACTCTGCTATCTGGATTGCTCTATCCTCTCTCCCCCTCTTCCTTGTCCTCATTCAGTTAATACCTGACCTCCTTAGGATTCAAGTCCAAGAGGCAGTGTCCCAGGTATATCTACCTCCATTCTCTCAGGCTAGTTTAGAGAGCCTTGTTACATATTCGCATAGTGCCTTATATTTTTTCCCTCTGTGTTCTTATCATAATTTATAATTACATTGTATGTATGTGATTATTTACTTAATAAACATCTCCTCTAGTATAATTTTAGAGTAATAGAACTGAGACATTGTTTCTGCTTAGCATTTTATATCCATGGTACAGTACCTGGCACATAGTAGGCACTCAGTAAATGCTTACAGAGTGGATGAATGAATGAGCATGGACAAATGAAAAATTGAATGAATGAATGAGTCACCAAAGTTTTATCAAAAAGGATTTAATGTCCTGGGGCTACATCAATTCCCTGAAATATCTTAGCCATTGCTGGTGTTACAGACTTCCTGGACACCCAAGGCACAATCTTTCAGACAAACTCACGAGGTTCCTAGGCTTCTGCAAGCCCAGCCAAGCCCAGCCCAGCCTGCCTGACAAGTCTGTATTTAAGTTTCTCAGTTCTATTTCCGTCATCATCCATTGCAAGCGGGAGTTGTCGACTTACTTTAATTAGGGCTGGAAAGATGGCTTCCTGAGTGGGTGATATATTTCCCAAGTTCAGCATTTCATCTGTGTAGCCCACATTTCACTCAGAAATGGGGGAGATTCATTAAAAGTATGGCCAGACGGCTTCCTCTTTGGTTACTTATTTGCCTACATTTAATGAATGAATAAATAACATGCCTATTCATTACCAACTTTTGAGTGGAAATAATTGCTGGGTTCCCTCATTTGCTTGGAATAATGTTCTTTGCATTTGGAGTGCCTTCTGCCTCAGTCACCACAGTATTTCCCAATCAATGGGCCAGAGACATCCTCCAGAGGCTAATATTCACCTCCAGCTCACCTTTGAGAAAAGCAATTCCTCTTCTAGATCTCCAGGGCCTCATTCAGGGCACTAGGAATGCTCATTTATGGAAGGAGACCCTGGGACCCTAAGAAGTAAATGAGACTGGTAGGCCCATTAATTCTCTGAGTACACCCTGGGGGCACCAGGGGCATTATAATGTAATTACTACTAAGGAAGTCTAAATTCCTAGTACTTTGTCAAAAAGCAATTT
Source organism: Galeopterus variegatus (assembly GCF_000696425.1). NCBI lineage: Eukaryota > Metazoa > Chordata > Mammalia > Dermoptera > Cynocephalidae > Galeopterus > Galeopterus variegatus. The sequence goes on along the minus strand of NW_007736428.1, from coordinate 32,242 downwards.
ACAGACAGGAAAATAGTTTTGCCCTCTCTGTGATCAAGTGCCTAACTTTGGCTACAGGGAGCCTAGAGGGCCATCATGGTGACTCTTGGTTGATAAAAGGTTTAAGTGGCCCTTGAGATTATATCACACATTTCTAAATATCATTAACAAACATTTGCAAAGTGCTTACACTGGGCATGAATTAAAGATTACTAGATCCCTTTTCACTGTCCTGGATCTGTACAACAGCTGCCCGAGTGGTCTCCCAGCCCCTTTCACCACCTCTGCCAATTTTATTCTATTCATGGTTGCTCAGTGGTCTTTCCAAAATAAAAACATCATCACCACACTCCCCTGCCAAGAATCCCCAGGCTCCCCTTTGCCCTCAGGATTCAGAGCAAAGTCCTTTGCATGACACATTTGATCTTCTATGTGTGATTTGACTCTTGCCTACTTCTCCAGCTTCATTTCTGTCTCATTGTCCCACTGCATAATCATCTGCCTGTCACATGAAACTACTGACGGTTCTCTCAATATATTCCATGGTTCCCACCTTTATGCCTCTGCCCACACATTTTCCTCCACCTCCTCTCTGTGACCATCTTGCATTCTTTGAAATGTTAGATTAGGGAATACCAATTCAAACTCCTGGAGGGGACAGGTAGATCACATAACTTTATGATGGCAGCCATGAAAAATGTAACAGGGAGTGGGGGGAGTGGGACATACTGGCTGGCCTGTGCATGACCTCTCTAAAAGCAGCAGCTACCACCCAGCAACACCTAATCATTGCCGAAGGCGAAGTGGGCTCAGTGTTTTCAGACCCACTGTTTTTTAAGAAAAGCTGGAAATCTGGATTTTTTTTAAAACCTTCCAATTTTCAAACGTGATATACTGCTTTAAATTCAATTTTTTAAATTTTGGGGGCCAACCAAAGTGGGTCTGAGCTCTAAGTGCAGTTCCTAGCTGCTGGCTCTTGACCTCTGCCCAAGATGAACTCCTCCTTGTCTTGGAAGGGTTAGCAACCCTTGGTTTGTGTCAACATGATAGCTTGGGGCTCAACTGAGAGCTTTGGGGACCAACCTCTGCATTTCTGGAAGTTAGCATAGTACGTGGCACTGTGAATTTTTGGTAAATGTCGGATGGACAGTCAAACAAATAAACACATGAATAAAGACAGATTTTTATTTTCATTTGTAACCCACATCAGAAAGACTGGTGGATTTTGTCATATCTTTTTAATGGTCAAGAAAAAAATGTTTTTTTCATAGCTATTTTTGGTAAATGTCGGATGGACAGTCAAACAAATAAACACATGAATAAAGACAGATTTTTTTTTTCATTTGTAACCCACATCAGAAAGACTGGTGGATTTTGTCATATCTTTTTAATGGTCAAGAAAAAAATGTTTTTTTCATAGCCGGCCTTCAACCCTGGTCATAAGAGTAGTTGGCATCCACCTGTGAAAAGCAATTTGAGAAAGAACCCTGGTCCTGCTGCCTAAAAATATTCATCACCTATGGGATCGGAAATTGCCAACATTAGCACCTTCAATGGATTGCATCACAGACTATTACCTTTGCAGGCATCCTTGGGAACTAGCCCCTTTCCTGGCAGGAAATGTAAGAAGTGTTGTCAGCTACTGAAAGTTAATATAAAAATATCCTTGGTTCTCTTCCCATTTATGCTACCAATTTGCTGTGTGACTTTAGACAACTCCCTCCTTTTCTCAGTACCCTAACTTTCCCATCTATAAAGAGGGAATTTGGGCCAAATGGTGTCTGAGGTCTCCGTCATTATTGATTTTGGGTGTGAAATGAAATTAGATAACTGCTGTCTTAGACCAGTTCAGAAACTCAAATGCATGTGGGAATTACATAAGTGAAGAACGTGGGCTGGGTGGGAAATTTGGCAAACTGGAAAGCTCATGCCCATTGAAAGAGGACAGCCACTGTTCAACTCCAGCTAACCACTGCCACATGGGAATGTCAGCTCAGAGCTACCTGGTTATCTGATTTTTTAAGAGAAGCCAGATATCTGTGATTTTATGTAAAATACCCTAATTGCTTAAATATTGGCAACCAAATCACTTAAGCAAACAAACAAAAACACTGTCGGCAAAACAAAACATTTATGTTGACTAGATTTAATCCATCCCCAAACCAATCCCCATGAGGAGGGGAATGAAAATTGTTTGGCTAAACCTCCATCACTCTTCCACTTCTCTTGAGGTGGTTCCCCAAGTTAAAATCAGGAAAACTTAGACAAAAGCTACAGATGTCTGCTACAAGGCACAAACTGAAAAGACTGATATCACCCAGGCTCCCTACTTAATTTTTCCCCCTAAGGCCATGCATTGTTTTGCTTGAAATTGGCCGATTTGAAAAAGAACCAGCACACCTATCATAAGCACATCTTTTCTTACTTATCTTTTCTTACTTATATAGGATTTCTGTTCCCGAGAAAGAGGCAGCTGTTAATCTTCTATGTATTTCTACCTCCAGGTCTTGCCAGCCACAGAGCAATTCTGCTCAAGGAGATCCTGGTTCACTTCTCAGTAATTCTGACTTCTCAGGGACGGGCTTTTGTTTATTTTCTTCTCTCCAAAGCATACATCTTTTACTCCAGCCACTTTCCTACATCAGCAAAATCTGTCGTGCCAGCACCAAATTCCTCTTGTGCACCAGCTCTGTCCTGATTAACTCTATTTATATAATTTATTTTGGTTGCTTGTTTCCCATTTGAGAGATCGATACAAATTTAAATGAGAAGCGAGAGTATTTACAGCCACTTCAAGTGTTGCTCAAACATTGGGCAGGATGCTAATGTTCTGTCTTGGAGATGAGCTCTCTGTGGGGAGAGACGGAGAGGGAAGAGAGGAAGAAAGAGGAAGAAAGGAGGGAAGGAAAGGCGGAAGGAAGAAAAGAAAGTAGAAAGAAAGAGGAGAAGGAAGGAGGGAGGGAGGAAGGGGAGGAAAGAAGGAAAAAGCAATGAAGAGAGGGAAAAGAAAAGGGACAATAGGAAATGGAAGGGGGAAATAGAGAAAAGAACAGATAGAAGAGGAAAAGAAAAAAAAGAAACAAGGAAGGGGAGGAAAGAAGGAAAAAGCAATGAAGAGAGGGAAAAGAAAAGGGACAATAGGAGATGGAAGGGGGAAATAGAGAAAAGAACAGATAGAAGAGGAAAAGAAAAAAAAGAAACAAAAAGTGGCCAAACCAGTTTTCCAAGCTTTGCAATTTGGTTGGCAAATATCTATCAACCGCTTTTAGCCTTTGGCTAAACTCTTACACAGGTATCTGCATGCTGAGACTTGACTAGAAGTAAGTCACTCAAGCTTTTGCTTATATTGGTTCCCAGGAAGCACTACCAGCTCATCTGAGCATGAATTTTTAGCTGTGGACACATATTTCAAACAGCAGGCAGGAAGTGACTGCATGAAGCGTGCTCTGTCGGGCTGCCAGTGCCCTTCCACCAGGTTGGTGTGTGATCCAGGATGTGATTTGGTTTCAGACTCTCTCTTAGCAAAGGCTGGCTTGAACTGAACCAATTCGTGTGCACTTGGGGGATAGGTGGGAGAATCCTTTTGTCTGGTCTCAGGAGCCTCCTTTTCTTTAGTTCTTACTCTGGACACTGTCTCCTTTGTTAAGAGGAGGCTGCGGTTGTAGAAAGCGTTTTTCCAAGGAGACACTGTGCAGGGTCTCACCACACATGTGGCCATAGAGAGGAATGAGGGGTTAGGAATCAGGTGGCCTTTGCTGTGCTTTGATTCTGCCTTTCCGAGATTCCCCCTGGTCCTATCATTCTATATTCAGAGCTGACTGTGGCATCTCAATCTGTGGAGAAGGCCATGGTTTATTTAATCAACAGAACTGGTCTACTTGGCCCCCCATCTGAAGGAAAACCCAGATTCGTACATCAGTCAGATACAGAAATCAATTCTAAGTAGATTGAATATGCAAATGTATGAAAGAAATAGGAAAGAAAACAAGAGACTGTATGTACAAACTCAGGATGGGGAAGGCCTTCTTAAGCTAGACAGAAGCTATACAATAAATGTTAGGCAAACTAATTACAAAAAAATGTATTTTAAGATCTGTTCAATGAAAGACCATGTAAAAACAAAAGGCAGTGATAGACTGAGATAAACATTTGCCATGCATGTAATAGACAACATGCTAATGTTCCTAATAGCTAAACGGCTACTGTAAACTAAGGAAAAGGATAAACAACCCAGTTTAAAATTGGGCAAAATACATAAACAGGCAATTCATGAGCAGGAAGCCATTAAACGTACAAATATTTGCCTGACCCCACTGATAATCAGGGAAATATAAATCAAGATACTTATGTAGTGGTATTCTTCTCCTATAAGTGTGACAAAATGTTTAAAAGAATAATAACCTCTGGTGATGATGTGGAAAAATGTCAGTTGTATGTATAACTTGTTGAAATCCCATATACCTTTTGCAATGTAATTCTTGAGATGTATTAAAATTCAAAATATTCTTAGCATTAGGACTAGCAATTCCCTTTTTTTTGAAGTGTATATGCCAGAAATGAAAGCTGTACAAAGGTCTATTTGTACAAGGACACATATGCATATTGTAGCATTATTTGTAGTGCTCCCTTCAAAGAAAAGGAAAGGAAAAGAGAGAGAAATAGCAGCAGATTCAGAGAGAAAGAGAGAGACTAGAGAAGAAAACAGGAAAACATTCTGAGTTAATGTTCAGAATGAGTCAAAAGGGACAGGATTAATAAAATATGGTAAACCATACAAGGTCATATAATTCAGTTATTTAGAGGGTAGATCTAGGTGTACCGACCTGGAGGCACAGCAATGATATGACAGTTAAGTAAAACTTAAAAAACAACAACACAACCAAAAGTACAGAGTAACAGATTTAGTTTTGCTTAGTTTCTGATACTGAGAATGAGGATTCTGAAGCCAGGCTACTTAGATTTGATTCTCTCCGCCAGCCCTTATTAGCTTGCAAGCTAATTAACTGCTCTGTGCCTCAGTTTCCTCATCTGTCAACTGAAAAAACTATTGGGGAGAGTAGATGAGTCAATCATGTGAACTACCCAGAACTGTGCCTGGTAAGCTCTTAATGAATGTTAGCTATTATTATTCATAACATGCTTTCCATTCTCCTTTTTGTGATGCAAACAAAAAAATTAATTAATAAATACCCAGAAATGTAGATGTTCCTAGTGTTTGAATGAGAAAATAAAGGAGAAAAAAAGAGAAAATAAAGACTGAGGAGAGGTGAGACTGAATGGGGGGAAAGGGGAGACTAATCACTTCATTATTATACTGTTACTATAGAGAGGTGAGACTGAATGGGGGGAAAGGGGAGACTAATCACTTCATTATTATACTGTTACTATTGAGGTGTTATAACTAATACCACTGATATTCAGCAGGTAAACAAATTTAGAGTTACAGCGGTTGTAAAAACACTGAAATATTTTCATACTAGTTGGAAAAGAGTGATCACCCTGGGCTCTTCCTAAGGGTCGCTCCCTCTCTCCCGGCTTCCCCATGGTCCAGCAAGTAAAGGGTTAATGCCTTGGCTGCCCAGGTCTCCAGATCCCAAATCCAGCCTAAGGCTTAGATCTCTGGCCTATCTGGCTGTGCATTTTGAATATCACCTCTAACAATAGGAAAAAAAAATCAATAAACTATGACATGGACTGTAATGCCAGCCTACATTTCTGCATCTTGGTGGCATTCATGAAAGTCAGGACTGGCTTGTGTGATTTGTGAACTGCTGCCTTCTCCTCCACCCTTCTCTCTCACAGACAGTGATATTCAAATTACTCTCTACCTGAAGCTAGCATGGTAAATAATTGAACCTCTGAACGAGTATTAAAGTCATTAAAAAATAAACCTTAAATATTACCTACACAGGCTTTCACTGCAACCTACAAGGTGTCTTCCTCAAATTAACAGCTCGAAGTCTCTTGAGCCCCAGAAGTCTTTAGAATAATGCCAGGAAATGAATACCCACCTAGTAACACATTATAATTTCTAGGTCTGGCTGTGGATGGAAGCCAAGCCCAGGTTTGTACAAGTTGGAAAAGAATAAAATGTCCCTGGCTCCAAATAAATAGCAGTGCCAATAACAGATTTTTAATGTACTATATCCCCAGAAGCCTGGGAGGATAGAAGTGAGCGGAAAGATTAGATAATAGGCCTAAAAGGCCAAATCTAGCCCCTCTAAGCTGGCTCTTTTATAGGTGGGACAATGGAACTGAGTGAGGAAGCTTCTATGTAAAAGCAAAAATAATGGAAATGGGAGACACTGTTTCAGGAATGAAACTACGTCCCAAGGCTTCAGAAGATACTCTGATGGGACCCATTTCACAGATGAAGAAGCTGAGCTGCAGGAAAACAAACTGTCCTGCCCACAGATCTCAAAAGCAATTAACTTTGGTGGGCAGGGTGTAAAAGCAGGTGCCTCCATTGCTAAAGTCTACATTAGTCCACAAAAGGAGGAGTTTCTGTGTCCAGGAAACATACAGACACAGAAGTGGTGGTCAGAGAGGTTGGTCTCTGACATGTTTTAGGATCAGATTCATTTGCCAGTGCCCCTGAATTAAAAATCAGCCTATTTCCAGCAAGTGATTTCTAGCTCATGTTGAGTCTCAATTAATTTAGGGCCGGCTGGTTTGACTGTTGATTTTGCAAGGCTTAGTCCCTCCCCACCAACATACACACCATTGTCTTCTTCTGATTGCACTTACCTGCTCTTTGCCACTGCCTGTGTAGGGTCACTGCCTGTGTAGGGCGAGTTAGAAGTGAAATTGTTGTCACTACGTTAGTTAGCAGTTCCCGCGCCTTTCCAACAATGGACTGATAACAGAGGAGACTGAAATGAAAGGGAGAGAGGGGAGACCTTATGGTGCCTGATGCTTGTCGGAGGGGATGCACTATGTTTATATTTATATAGGGCAATGAGGGAGAGAGGGGAGACCTTATGGTGCCTGATGCTTGTCGGAGGGGATGCACTATGTTTATATAGGGCAATGATTCTTCACTTCCTGAAATGGAATGTAATGGTTAGGCAACATTTTGTTTATATGCTCCAATTTTCT
>NW_007736428.1:20052-24695 GCF_000696425.1 Galeopterus variegatus | reverse complement strand
AGGGCAATGATTCTTCACTTCCTGAAATGGAATGTAATGGTTAGGCAACATTTTGTTTATATGCTCCAATTTTCTGGGAGAGGCTTTCCTGGGGCTAGTTTCCCCCAAATTCTGAAAGGGATCTGTGGCCAAATGAGGTTAAACATCGACTGTGATGGGGTCTCTGAATCAAATATGTTTGGATATTGATCTCTATTCAGTTCTTTCATTCAACTCATATTTATAGAGTTTTATATATGGACAAGTTGTGGTCAGATGCAGGAACTGCAACAGGGAACTAGACTGATGTTTCTTCCTTTACAGAGCTCACATTATAGTTGGGGACACAGATACTAAATAACTCATCTGGTGACTCATGAATATGATAGTGGTAAGAGCTTTAAAAAGGAAGTACAAAGTGAGTAAGGGGGTATATCCTGGTCCAGTCTGAGTTAGGAAGAAATTGCTTGAGGCAGTGACGTTTAGGCTGAGCTCGGAAGCATGAGAAGGTAGTTGGGAGGGTAGGAGAGGGTTGAGCGAAGACTGTTCTAAGTCCTGGCTTTCAGTGTGGTCTGCAGACCAGCAGCATCCACACCCCCTGGGAGCTTGCTGAAAATGCAGACTCTGAAGCCCCACCTCAGATGTAATAAATAAGAATCTGTTGTTTTTTTTAAACAAGATACCCAAGCCATTTATATTTGCATGGAAGGTTGAGAAGCGCTGCTCTGAAGAGAATTAGCATTTGAGGAACTGTAAGAGAACTTGTGTTCCTGGGACTCAGAAAGAGAATGAGGTGGCAGTGACAGTAGAGAGAGGCAGGGGCAGACCACATCAGATTCTTGTAGCCACATTAAGAAAAAAAGAGATATTTGTGGGCTAATAAATGATTATGCTTTTGGCAAGGACTTTTAAAACCCTAATTTGGCAGCTTGAGCTATGGGGTTTATACATACAATGAGTGAGGAAAGTTGCCTTTGTTTGTGGCCACCCGTCCTGCCTTCACACATAACATACATCACCTGCTTTCACATCTGTAAAATGGGGATGACAAATCCTCCATTGCAGGGTCCTTGGGATGGTTTAATGGATCACTGCCTATAATGCTCATATATCAGGGTTTGATACATAGGAAGCATTTAACAAATGTGTTTACTTCTCATTGATTCAACAAATATTTATTCTACACTTGATCTTAGCCAAAAGGCCGAGAAGCGATAACAAATATTTATTCTGATCCTTCATTCTAAGCTCTGAAATAGGAGCTGGAGATGTCACGCTAAACAAGATGTAATCTACAGCCTCAGGGAGCCCAAAATTACTTTGGGGAAACTGGGACTCATCCAGGTGATTATGATCGAATAAGTATGATAACAGGGGACGTAGGGACGTATCCAATATGGATAACAGGATCCAGGGAGCTGGTACAATGCCTCACAGAGGAAGGGATGTCTAGGTTGATACTGAAGAATGAGTTAGGATCAGCCATCCAAAGATGAGAGAGGTTAACAGCCACATGACAGACCCTGAAAGACATTTCCAACATCCGGAACCAACAAGGGGCAGATATCTAGAATATACAAAGAACTCCTATAGATTATGAAGAAGAGACAGGAAATCCAATGGAGAAACCAAAACCAAAACCCATGAACAGATGATTCAGATATGGGGAACCCAAATAGCTCTATGATATATGATGAGATGTTCAAGCTCTTTAATAACCAGAGAAATGAACATTGCAACAATGAGATACTACTTCATACACACCACAGTGACAAAACATTAGAAAGAAGGTGAATGCTGAGAAGCATGAAGCTGGAAACTCTCCCTCCTTCCTGGTCGGAATGTAAACTGGTGACACCATGTGGAAAAGCCATCTGGTGGGCCTTGGTCAATTTAGGTATGCATGTGCCCTATCACCTATTATCTTGCTTAAAGGGATGAGTTTGTAGCATCAAGTGTGTTTGTAGCAGCAAGTAATTGTAGGTAACTCAGGTGTCCATCATTAGGGGATTGGCTAAATGAAATGTGAGAGGTGCACATTACAGAAAATCATACAGCATGAGGAAGTCACAAGCTAAATATACAGAAAGATCTACGGATCGTAAAACAGTGTCGAGTGAAGAAGGCCTAACACAAGGCTCTTTATGTTAATTAAAAACATTCACAATCAAAATAACTACCTATTTTACAATATTTACAAACACATATCAAACACATGAGAAAGGATGCCCATAGGAGAAGGGGAATGATATTGGGAACTAGGTGGATGGAAGAAGAAATGAATGAACAGTTAAGATAAAACTGAGACAGCAATTGACCATAAATGATGCTGTGTCATGAACTAGGAAATATGATTAACTCAGTTCTATGTTCCTTGATCCGATACACAAACAAATAATCAAAAAACAGGAAAGAAGTATTTCAGGCAGAGGGAATAACACAGGCAATTTCCCGAGGCGAAAGAGGACTTACATACTGCATTCTGGAATGGAGAGAGCTCAGTAGGGCTGGAACAGGCAATGTGAGGCAAGGAGTGTGGTAAGAACGCACCAGATCATGGACAGCCCCAAAGCAATACTGAATAATCAAGATTTATCCCGAGGGTAATATGGGGCTGTTGAAATGACATGGCTGGGTCTTTAATCTTGCTTTAAACTCCAGCAATGAGGAAATAAGGCAGTCAGCTGAGTCAGAAGCTCAGGACATTTATTTGTATTCATGTGACATATTTGTCAAGTGTTAATGAAATAGGCGTTGGGCATCTTAAAAACCAAATCATGAACCTCATTTTTTCCCACTTTCTAACCAATTATGAGACAGTCATTGACACCTTCACCAGGAGTAACACATAAGAGGCCAGTGTAAAGCCATACTTACTATTTGACTTCGAGCAAAGTCACCTAAACTCTAAACATGAGTTGCCTTGGTTTCTTTATCAGTAACAACGACAGCACTTCCTACCTCCAGTCTTTACTAGAATCAAACAGGAATTAGTACTATACCTTCATGATAACCCTAAGAGATAGATGTTATTTAAACTTTATATGAAGAAGAAACCAAAATAGAGACAGTGATGTTAAGCAACCTGCCCAAGGACATTAGCAGTTAGTAGATGCATGAGCTAGATTTGAAACAGACCATTCTGTTTGTAGACTGTTTAAGAGTCTATTCCTTGTTGTTATTGCCCTCATAGTGTTTACCTCAAAGTTTGTAACACTGAACGAGCTACTGCATATAGTGTGTATAGCACGTTGGAACCTAGAAATCTAAAATAAATGGCCTCTGGGTTGTACTAGGACTGTATACATGTTTTGTTTGACCTGAATAGTTTTTAAAATATATATATATTAATAACCTATACTAAAATAAATGGCCTCTGGGTTGTACTAGGACTGTATACATGTTTTGTTTGACCTGAATAGTTTGACCTGAATAGTTTTTAAAAATATATGTATATTAATAACCTATACTTTGAAATTTGAAGATTTTACATAAAAAATCAAAATCTTGGTTTCTTGTGAGAAGTTGGAAAATTTAGACAGGACATGTGCTCTCCAATTTTCCACAGTCCTCACCACTCCCTAATACACTAAACTCATTTTTCTTATTCCCATTAATTGCCTAGCCCTAACAGACTTTACTGTTATGACCCCAGTTGTAGGCAATAAATGATCTAATCACTGAGAGAATGAGGCAATCCAAGATTTTAAAAATCCAAAGATTGATCTATCTCAGAATGTGAATCAAAATTAAAATCTTTCTGGAGTTTTATCTTCCTGGCCTCAGCTCTCATCAGTCATTACCCCTCTGGACTTAATTTCTTCTTTTAGGAAATAACCAAGTGACACAATGGTAAATACCATCAAAACATGAGCATTGGGTTGTTTCTTCAGAAGCTGAACATTAGGCTCGGCTTTTCCAGTAACTCCCTATTCATTCAAATCTAATTACAAAATTATTTTTAATCATTGTAAAGTAAATTCACTCTTCACGTCTGGAAATGTTAAAGCCCTAATTTAACAGCAACAACCAAAAAAAAAAAAAAAAAAATTCACTAATGGGTTTGCACTAAGAAACAGAACATGGCCTGTGCTGTCAGATGTTCAATAATTTAACTGCAAATGAAGTGTGTAAAATACAATATTTGTGTCATAAACCACCCAGCTTGTCACATAATAGATTTTTGAAGACTCATGTTTCACGACACTGAGCAATGTTATGTTGGAACAATGGAGTAGCCAAATTGAGGTTTATAGGTTCCGTTTGCTTATGTAGAAAGAGATTGAGTCTCATTTCACCCAGTGACAAGAAGCGCAGAAATGCAGTATTTCCCTGGATCCTTGCATGTAAAAACAGTGGCTGGAATTCATCCATCTAACTGGGTTATGTAACTCACGTTCGACCTTCCCTATGTTATGAGATGTGGTTTGGATTCCCTTTACAAATCTAGAGAGATTTACTATCACTCATGATAGTCAGCAGAATAATGCCCCTTCCACGCAAGATATCCATGTTTGATTCCCCAGGACCTGTGAATATGTTATGTGAAATGGCAAAGGGGCAATTAAGGTTGCAGATGAAATTAAGTTGCAAATCAGCTGAGCTTACAACAGAGTAACCTGGATTAACAGGTGGGCCCAATATAATCATAAGGGTCATTAAAT
>NW_007736428.1:17306-19441 GCF_000696425.1 Galeopterus variegatus | reverse complement strand
CAAGCATTGATTGAGGATTTTGTCAGTGCCAATCATGTTGCTAGGCACTGGGATGGGCTGAACATGGGAAGAGAACTTCTTCCTGTTTTCACGATTTTCATAGACAAATGGAACAATGACCTGTGCATGATAAATCATACTAACACTCAGACCAAGTCTCCAAATACAAAATGCTACGAGGTCAAGGACTGTGCTTGACTAATTCCTTTCCAAGTCCCCTGTATCTAGCATAGATAGGGCTTAGCACAGAGTAGTAATTGACCGTGAAAGTGCTTTACACGCTTTATCTTATTTTTATGCCAGATGGGTTATACTGTGTCCTCATTTTATGACTGAGGAAACTGAGGCTTAGAAAGAGTAATCTGTTTTCCCAAAGTTACACAGCAACCAACAGCTTAGACCAGGGATTCTCAGCCTCAGCCTTATTGACACTTTCTTTGTCGTGGGTGGGGCTGCTCTGTGCACTGTAGTATGATGAGCAGCATCCCTGGCCTCTGGTCACTGGCTGCCAGTAGCACATTCTGCTCCACTTGTGACACCCAAAATTGTCTACAGAGTTACCAAATATCCCCTGAGGAAAGAAGGCAACGTTGAGAACCAGTGACTTAGACAAAGGGACATTCGATATTAAAGTACGTGTGCTCTTAAAATATGTCCACAAAATCTTTGATGCTCTACCTTTAAAGAGTTGGAGCCTAATTCCTATCCTCTGAGTATGGGGAGAACTTAGNCTTACAACAGAGTAACCTGGATTAACAGGTGGGCCCAATATAATCATAAGGGTCATTAAATTAAGGAGAAAGAGAAGGCAGAAGAGGAGTGTCAGAGGGAGACGTGATTATGGGAGGTCAGAATGATTTGATGGGAGAAGAATCCAACCTTTCATTGCTGGCTTTGAAGATGGAGAAAAGGGCCATGAGCTGGGGAATGCTGGTGGCTTCTAGAAGCTGGAAAAGTCCCGGAAGCAGATTCTCCCCTAAAACCTTTGAAAGAAATGAAGCCCTGTAAATATCTTGATTTTAGCCAGTAAGATTTCTATTGGACTTCTAACCCTTATAACCATCAGGAAAATAAATTTGTGTTGTTTAAACCACTTAGTTGACGTAATTTGTTGCAGCAGCAACCAAAAACCACTACATTGACACTAAAACCATGTCTGTAGGAAAAATAATAGAGGACTGAGCACACTGGCTTCTTTTACTCAAAATTAGTAGACTAGGAGACAAACAAATGATGTTACCACATTTCCTCAATTTTGCAATGAGTATTTGTTTTCCAAATTTTAACATTTCTCAAATCAGGATGTATCTCACAATTGAAGAATACAGTTAATAGAGTGTTTTTCTCCAAACCCTTCTACTAAAATTGAAAGCTGTTATTAAATCAATTGTACAGTTTACAATATCAAGCACAAAATCTCAGAAAAANGTTGTTGGATGGAATGTTCTGTAGATATCTGCCAAGTCCAATTGGTCTAAAGTATTGTTAGTACGTGTGCTCTTAAAATATGTCCACAAAATCTTTAATGCTCTACCTTTAAAGAGTTGGAGCCTAATTCCTATCCTCTGAGTATGGGGAGAACTTAGTGAGTTGCTTCTAATAAGTGGAATATGGCAGGCATAGTAGGGATGTAACTGATTAGGTCATAAAAGGCATTTCGGCCTCCTTTTTGTTCTCTCTCTTGAATCACCTGCTCTAGGGGAAGTTAATTGTCAGGTCATGAGAACATACAGAAGCCCTATCGAGAAGGCTACATGGTGAGGAACTGAGACCTCCTGCCTACAGCCAGTAAAGAGATGAGGTATGTAGCCAATTGCTATGGAGGGAGCCATCGTGAAAGTAGATCCTCTAGCCCCAGTCAAGCCTTCAGATGACTGATGTCCCCAGCTGACATCTTCACAGTAGTCTCATGAGAGACCCTAAGCCAGAACCACCCAGCTAAGCCACTCCTGGATTCCTGACCCTCGGAAATTTGAGAGAGCCTTGTGTTTTAAGCTGCTAAGCTTTGGGGTATTTGTTACATGTCAGTAGATAACTAATACAGATGCTCCTTGACTTATGATGGGGTTATGTACTGATAAACTCATTGTAATTTTAAAAAGTCACTAAGTCAAAAAGGTATTCGATACACCTAA
>NW_007736428.1:6258-16790 GCF_000696425.1 Galeopterus variegatus | reverse complement strand
CTGATAAACTCATTGTAATTTTAAAAAGTCACTAAGTCAAAAAGGTATTCGATACACCTAACCTACCAAACATCATAGCTTAGCTTAGCCTTCCTTAAACATGCTTTACATTAGTCTGTAGTTGGGCAAAATCATCTAACGCAAAGCCTGTCTTATAATAAAGTGTTGACCAGCTCATGTAATTTACTGTTGAACTGAAAGTGAAAAATAGAATGGCTTTATGTTATATTAGTCCATTTCTGTTGCTTATAAATGAATACTTAGAACTGGGTAATTTATAAAGACATAAAATTTATTTCTTACAATTTTGGAGGCTGGGACGTCTAGGATCTAGGGGACACATTTGGTGAGTGTTAGGTCCCTGGAACTGAGAACCTGACTTTTAGAAAGCCCCCACCCTTCCGTTTTGTTTCTCTGTTTCATTTCTCTAAGTTTCTATCTCCCTAAGTCTCTCTCCCCACAAGCAGGCTGAGCAAGCTGTACCCAGAGTGTAACATTGTAACTGTTTCCCTCCCTTAGCCTAAGGTTTCTGTCTCCCCAAATCTCTGTTCCCATGAGCAAGCTGTCCCTGAAATGGAACACTGTGATCATCTTCCTAGGCTAGGCCAGATGCCGATCTTAACCCTGTAAAAGAAGACACCCAGCTGCCTCTCAGTGCTGACACTGAGAGCTCAGCCTGCCTGCTAATAAAATCTTCTTTTCTTTCTTTACCTGGCTAGCGTCTCCTTCCTCGGTGACCTTACAGTAAGGGCCTTCTTCTGGGTTGGAACTCTCTACAGAGTCCCACGGTGACCAGGGTGTCACAGGGTGAGAATGGGCTAAGCAAGAAAGAGTTAACCTGCTTACTCGCTCACCTTATAAAGCCATCAGAACCACGCCCATTACTCCATGAATGGATCAATTCATTCACCAGGGCACAGTCCTCACAATCTAATCAATACTTAAAGGCCCCACCTTTCAAATACCATAATTGCTTCTCCCCACCCTTTTAACACTGTTACAATGGAGATCAATTTTCCAATACATAAACTTTGGGGGGACACATTCGACCCAGAGCATACAGGTTTTCACTGTTTCTACTGAATGCATATGGTCCTCATACCATCATAAAACCAAAAATTGTAACTTGAACTGTCGTTAAGTCAGGGACCGTGTGTACAAAGTCAGCAACGTTCTGAGAGGAGGAGCAAATGGTCTAGAATGGTGGGTGTCTGGGATGCATGTAAGAGGGGAAAGACAGGAATACAAAGAAGGGAAACCGGAAAGACAGAGAAAAGCCAGTTTGCTAAGGACTTTGAAATGCATGCTGAGGAGTTTGAGCTTCATTGTCGAGGGAATCTGGGCCACTATGGGGCAATAGGACTTGTGTGTCTTTCATTTCTAATAAACGCAAATCTGAATACATCATTCTTCTGCTTAAGTTCCCCAATGGTTTCCCATTGTTTCAAGAAAAAAAAAAAAAAACAGTAAGAAAAGCAGAGGGCCCTTCATTTTCTTTCTGCTACCTAGCTTGTCAGCCTAATTGTCTGCCACTCCACCTCAGTACTATGCCCACCCCAACACACACACACACACACACACACACACACACACACACACACACACACACCAAATATTCCTTCTACCCCAAACACCTTTTGTCCACTTATATACCGAGTTCTCTTGTGCTTTTACATACTTGCCCTTGTCTTGGATACCTCTCCCCACCTCTGCCTTTTGGACCACCGGACTAATTGCCCTGTTTTTGAAAGCCTTCTTCATCCTTCTTGGTCTGGAAAGGTGTCCCTCTCATACACTCTCATTTTAGTCTGGGCAAATCTTTATCCCAGAACTCACAAGACTATTTGGGGCCTGTGCATTTACGTAACTTTTCCCTCCACCTAGACTTGAGCTCCACAAATCTACTGGCTACATTTTTTTTTTTAATCTCTGAAGATGGTAGGTGTTTAATAAATGTTGGTTGAACAAATGAATAAATAAATGATAATGGAGTTATTGCTGACTGCTATATCTGAAGAAATCTAGACTTCTCTGTAGTTTGGTAGCCAGGTGCTTTGTCTTGGAAGGTTTCTGAAGAAAACAAGTCCAGCATTAAGACACTTTATCTTTCCCACTGGATGTATATACCTTGTAGTTGAGCTGGACATAAACACGGATATAGTAATAGCAGGTCTCGTTCTCTTTCACAAATCACCGGACCAGTTCTCCTCAGAACAGACCAAGAGCCATTACCCTCACTTTGAAACATGACCTAATTTCACTGACTCATGGGCAGAAACCCTGAGATGTTGTTCTCTTTCCACCAAGTTCCCCAGTCTTTCCTCATATGACAGGGGGGAAAAAAATAGCCATCCATAACCCTGACCATTTCTGCTTCTGTTAACTGTTTAGAGCATCTGTCTGCTTTTGTGAACAGGATTGGACTTAAGGTTATAAGCTGGGGATCTGAAAGATCTGAGTGCTTTGGCTATGAGGGTACTTCAAAACATCTGTGGGAAGAAAAAATGGAATTAAAAGATAGTACAAGTCATTTCATGAAATTTTGAAGACCCCTCGTATATCAGGGTGAAATAGTGAGTCAGAAATTTGGGAATTATGTAGGACAGAGGTCAGAAAACTGTAGCCCACTAGCCAAATCTGGTTCTTTTCATATGGCCCTTGAGCTATGAATGTTTTTTACATTTTTCAAATCATTACATTTTAGATGGTTATACAAGCACCAATATAATGACTTTGATTTTGCCTATTGGCTTGCAAGACATAAAATATTTACCACCTATGGCTATTTAAGAAAATGTTTGCTGATCCCTAATGTAGAAGAAGAGAGAAAAAAATCCCTCAGAGATGAAGTTTGGAGAAAGACAATTCCACCATGGGTTTTCAAGTTCCTTGCAATATGGTGTGCAGTGTACTCCCCAGGGAATCTGTTTTGTGTCTGCATTGGCCATTAAGGCTGTGAGTCATGGATTCTTGGGTGGCACTCAACGTAGGCATCTGAAAACACAGACAGCGCTGCAGAAGCAGAGTCTAGCGACCAAGAGAGCAGCCATCATCTGGTCACTATGGCCTCCCTATTGATTGTCTTCAGGGCCTTTCATCAGGCTTGGGAGGAAGGACACAATCTCATCACACTTCTCTCTTCCGACTGCTGAAATGGGCTCCAGCTTGCTGGGTCTTTCTGGTGCTCTCTGAGAGGGTGTGTCCCAACTTCATTTAATCACAAGGCCCATCTCTTCTCCAGCAGCCCTTCACTCAGAGTGCACTGCCACTTCTTGCAGAGAGCCCTCTTACCCATCAGGGAAGAAAATGCCTGGCAATCACTGTGGCTTTTCCAGACTTAATGTTCTCTCTCTTCAAGTCCTTTCTGCCCTGATGGAAAGCGTAAGGAAGCTATTTTAAGACATCCTTTGGTACCAAAATACCACTTTGAGACACTCATGTCCTTCCTTCCAATAATCTCTTTTGTTTAAGACATAAGGAATGTATTGGGAGGGGTAAGTTGTACCTTCCTATGGGAAGCCAGCCAAAGAGAGATTTCATCTAGTATTTCTGCTGTTCCAGAGCATCAGTGCTTTCAGACTCATAGTGCTGAAGACAGACAATATTCTTGGTCTTCCTCAGTCTCTTGCCCTCATTGTCCTAGACTGGGGACTAAGGGATGGGATAACAGGGGACCCAGGCTTCACATGGATGGGACACTAGAGTGAGAAAGGACAGGCTGATCATGACCAAGTGGGAATTCAGTCTGGCCCAGGGAAAGAGCTGGGAAACTTGAAGGGTAAGAGGGAAGAATCAGCAGCAAAAATAGTTTTCCCTGAAATGGCAAAGAGAATCGAGTCTATATCAGAAGGTAGCATTAGGGGTCAGGGTCTAGTGATATCTTACAAACTAACAGTTATTTGGGAGAATAAGTTATGAGTACGGGCCCCATAATCGGCCCTTCTAATATAACTAATAATTATTGAATGCTAGCTATCTGTCAGGTCCAGTGCTAATCCATTTACAAGATTAAGTTCATTTACAATAGACAGCAATCCTGCAGTGTAGGGACTATTATTACCCTGCATTTACAAAGCAGGAAGCCAAATCTCAGAGAGGTTAAACCACTTGCCCACCATCACACAGCTCATGAGTGGTTGAGCTGGGACTCAAACCCATCCTGACCCCAGAACCTGAGCTCATAAACTCTTCATTAGATTGGCTCTCCCAAGGAGTTTCCCTCCAGGATCTTGTCCCCCGTACCAGCCAGGAGCCAGCGTATGCTTTGGAAAAACCAGCTCCCATAGACAGCTGTCTAGATGGTGTTGATATTATAAATGGTATTAAGAAAAAATAAGGGTACAGCTTATATATCAGGCACAAGGAAGTTATGATTCTTCTAGACACTCTAATCTATCTCCCTATAATTGCCTGTATATGAAATGCCTGCATGAGGTTATCGGAGTAGTCCCTGAGTCTCCTGCGAAGGTAAGATTGCAATTTTAGCGACCCTTGTTACACAAACCAAAGCAATCTGTTCTACTTTGACACTCTGACTCTCCTGACTTGCAAAAGGGATGGAGGCAGAGATGGAGAGGCATTTGTCCATATTCCTGTTCTGAACGAAAGTACGAAGGGTTAACCGTGAGGCATTCTTGGTGCAAATGATGGCTCTGGCTCTGACAATACTAAATAGCAGCCAGTGATCTTGGGGATACGTAAGGAGAAAACCAGAGCTCCATTTCTTTAAACCATCTTTAACCTTTAGTTCTAGAAACCCTAATTAAAAATCAATTCCATTTTTTTGTAGTAAATTCGACAGTAATTCTATCTCTAATGGGAGTGGCAAGATAAATAGTATGTCAGGTAAACTCAACAGGAAAATGACATTTTCATTAGCAATATACTAGGTGTGAAGTTTCCACCATGATAAAGCATTCTTGAAGAATACAGGGAAACCATACCCCTAGGGTCCTAATTAAAAATCAATTCCATTTTTTTGTAGTAAATTCGACAGTAATTCTATCTCTAATGGTAGTGGCAAGATAAATAGTATGTCAGGTAAACTCAACAGGAAAATGACATTTTCATTAGCAATATACTAGGTGTGAAGTTTCCACCGTGATAAAGCATTCTTGAAGAATACAGGGAAACCATACCCCTAGGGCGACCCATTCTGCTAATTAACAGGGGACACCAGTGGGATTAAATGTCTGCTACCCAAATTATTTTAGTGTTCACAGCAGTTATTTTGTATGCACCTTGCACTGAGAAAATAAGTTGGGACCCAGCACAGTAAACACGCTGACATAACAAGATGATTGCAGCCTATTGCAGTCCAGAAAAATCTCATCTGGTCTCCTAATAGTATCACAATCTTTACTGTGACTGTATGAGTCCCAATTCATCAGCCTATTTCAGTAAGCTAGCCCTGCCAGTAATCATTCACTTTCAGGGTAGCCTCTGAACAGGTATTGACTTTAGAGACTGACAATTCATCCTGGCTTCTGTATCCCTCCATCAAGATGCTTTGGCAGTCTTTGAAGCAACCTGGGAAACAGGAATTTGGCCCATGCATGCCTGATGCCCAGAGAGACTCTGCAGGAAGGAAAAAAAGAGGGCAAGCAAAATTCTCAGTGCAAGAAAGTTTAAAACACTGGCAACACATCTCGTCCCTGCTAAAACCCCAATGATGTTCCCAATGATCTATCAAATCAAGGTGGGGTATGGAGGAAGGGTGTTTACACTTGTTTAGGGGCTACTATATACCTAGAGCTTCAAAATCATTTTCTCATTTAAACCTTAAATCAAGCCCATGATGTCAGTATAATTATTAGCCCCTCCTTTCAGATGGCAAAACTGAGGCTTAGAGAGGTCAAGTGATTCACACAAGCTAACAAACAACTTCTAAACAACACCATTTAACCTGGCAGCTTTCAAGATTTTTTTTAAAATGGAGATAAAATTCATGCAACTAAAGTTAACCACTTAAAGAGTACAATTCAGTGGCATTTACTTAGAACATTCCCAGTGTTGTGCAATCATCACATCTATCTCGTACCAAGACATTTTCATCACCCCAAAAGGAAATCTCATGCTCACTAAGCAGTCACTCCCTATCCCCTTCAACCCAAGCCCCTGACATCCACTATTTTACTATGTGTCTTTATGAACTTTTGTTTTCAAGCAGTGGAACGCTAATATGCAAAATAAAAGAAAATAGAGCTGCTAATTGAAGTTGTAAGAGCCATCTTGAAGCTTTGTGCCTACAATTTTTCTGGACTCCAATGAGGACCCCAGAGATACTGTTCAGTAACCTTTGGCCCTACAGGATTATCATGGGGGTCTCAAGACAAAATCTGCTATGAGAGGCTCTGTCACCACCCCATAATTATTATTATTACTTTTCCTTTTCGAGGGAACAGATGAGACCAATAGACTGTGGGAAATGGTCTTAAGCAGGATGTGACAAGGTCTCTGCACCCCTGCTGAATGGGAGCCTACGTATCTCTGTTAGGGAAAGATGGGGGACAGGGGACCCTGGTCAAAGTGCCATGATCAGGAATCCTGCTGGGTTGCTTTGCTTGGCTTGCTCATCTCCCTAGACAGATGTGAGGGCACTTTATACCTTGTATCTCAGATAAGACAAAGGGAAGATGTAATTGGATTTTACTAGGGACTCATAATTTTGGCCCACGGAAAACAATAGAAGTGTCAGAACACAGCCTTCCCTTCTGCTGGAGTGAGCCCATGATATATTCTATTGCAACCAGGGGCTTGGCTGTAGGTTTGGAGTTACAGCTGGTGCAACTCTGTATGATTTCCATCTGTGCTTATTAATGACAAGTAGGAGTCATTCGTGTAACTGGCATGCTTATCACTTGCATGCTGTACCCACATCCGATCTCTAAGCGGTCTTCCATAGAGCCTGCCGAGTGTGTAATGAGACCTTTTGGTTCTGCCCCTTGACAACGGGTTGGGCCAAGGACAGGCATGAAATCCAACTCTGAATTGGGATAACCAGGGCATCACTCAGGGATCAAGAATGTGGCTTAGTATCTCTATGTGGTTGCTTTAGGCACTTGACTGAGGAACCACACAATTTTGTGACTTTTCTGGTTCAGAAAGACACAGGTGACATGCAGAGAGAGAAAGAGAACAATGAAACAGACAAGTGTGAAGAAGGACAGAGGGGAGACACATGTCCCCCACCCAACCTCCCCACTAAGACGGCGATATGCACCAGGCCCAGTTCTAGCTTCCTGGAAGATGCAGCTGAAATTCCTGCCCTTGGATTCTGAGTGACTCTGTTGTATTAGTTGGAAGACAAGTGTGAAGAAGGACAGAGGGGAGACACATGTCCCCCACCCAACCTCCCCACTAAGATGGCGATATGCACCAGGCCCAGTTCTAGGTTCCTGGAAGATGCAGCTGAAATTCCTGCCCTTGGATTCTGAGTGACTCTGTTGTATTAGTTGGAGTTCTTTTGATTGCAGGTGACCAAAGAACTCACAGTACTCAAACTAGTTCAAGCACTAATGGAGTTTTTTGGCTCACAGAGCTTCAAAGTCCTGCCACAAGGGGCTGCAGGTGCTCAGACCATGTCATCAGGGCTCCCCTTCATCTCTTCTGTCTGCTTTCCTCTGGGTTGGCCTCATTCTCAGGTGGGTTCACCGAAAGCTCCCAGAAATTCTGTTTTAACAACCACAATGCAGAAAGTACCTCACGATGCCAGCAGGTTTAGAAAAATTGAGGTGGTGATACTCATTGGATGGTTTGGGTCACATGTTCACCTAGGGCCCAAGACACTATGACCCACAGGGTGGAAAATGCTAACCAGACAATCCACCCTTATAACTCAGCTTGGGGTGGAACCAGCCCCCAGCCAAACCATGAGGACTCAGAGAAAGCAAAGGGACACTACCCAAAGGAACAGGAGGATGCTGTCACCAGAAAATGGATGCTGGGCAGAAAAGAAGAGGGACCATCTGCCACACCCCAGCCCCCCTTCAGAGAAACCCTTGTTTTAAGTTAGACTTAGCAGGTTTCTGGTTTTTTTCACCAAATAATCCTTGACTAAATATCTAGAAAAATGTGTCCAAAGTGCTGTGGGGGAAATAAAGATAACTAAGACAGATTTCAGCTGTCAAACACCTTACCCTTCTGTAAGGAAGATAAACCCAATGCATACAAATTGTACATCACCAGTAGGAGCCTGTTCCAAAGGTACAGAGAACCCGGGATCTCAAATGCAGTGATAATCAGGAAGTTCCTGATGGTATTTATTTGGCTTGGGGCTTAATTAGAGAATGGTTAGTGTTTCAAACAGAAAGAATAGTTCCAGTTAAGGAATGGCAGCGTCAACCACCTAGACACTGTAAAGCACAAGGGATAGAGATCACCAAACCTACACGAGTCTCTTGCACCGATTTCTCCCAGTTCTCCTACCTCCACCCCAGTCTAGTGTCTCATGCAGGCTCCTAAGACACTCACTCTTGCTCCATGCCAGTCCAGTCTCCACTTGCCAGCAAGAGTCATCATTTTCAAAAACAAATCTGAGGGCCGGCCCGGTGGTGCACTGGAGAGTGCGCTGCTTGGGAGCGTGGCGGCGCTCCCGCCGAGGGTTCGGATCCCATGTGGAGACCGGTTCCCGCTCACTGGCTGAGCTCGGTGCGGGCACAACACCGAGGGTTGCAATCCCGTTGCCGGTCCCCAGTATGGGCGCAACACCGAGGGTTGCGATCCCGTTACCAGTCAGTAAAAAAGACAAAAAGGAAAAAACAAAACAAAACAAAACAAACAAACAAACAAACAAATCTGATGAGAATTATGCCCTCCTTGCCTCTCAGCGAGTTTCCCGTTGCTCTGATGATCAAGAATAAAATTCTCCTCCAGCCTCCTCTCTGTCTTTGCACTCCAGCCCATCCCAGCTCTGATTTCCATGAATTCTCCAAGGCTTCAGACACACTTCAGAGGCCACCAGCAATGCTCCTCCCACTCCAACCCCTTCATGCGGGATTTATACTCTTCCTTCAGATATCTACTCCAGAAGACCACTCTGTCCAGGGCCGTTCAGATCTCCCTGTGAGGCACACCCACTTTCACTCTATGTATACACCTTTTTTGTCCTTATTTCAGGTAGTAAGTAAGCCTTTATTTGTGTGATTATTTCATTAGTGACTCTTCCCTTTACACAGAGGTTTCTCAGCCTTGGCCCTATTGACATTTGGGCCAGATAATTCTTTAACGTGAGGGACTGTCCTGTGCATTGTAGGATGTTTAGCAACATTCCTGGTCTCTACCCACTAGATGCTGTAAACACTCCCTCCCCCAGTTGTGACAACCAAAAATGTCTCTGGGCATTGCCCAAATATCCCCCTGTTACTGGTGGGTCGGGGAGAAGCAAATTGCCCCGGCTGAAAACCACTGCTCTATAGTCTAGCACACTGTGAAGTCCATAAGGAAAGAACATAGTCCAATGTCTGATAAACATAGAACTGTGGTTCTCAACTCCTGCTGCACTTTAGAATCACTCAGGGAGTTTTAAAAAAACTCTGCTGCATGTTCTGATCCCATACCAAGTAAACAGAAAGCCCTGAGCGGGTAGAGTGGAGGAACTGAAGTCCAGGCATCCATAAAAAGTAGAAAACTTGCCAAGTGACTCCCTTGTGCAGCTGGGGCTGATAGTCACAGAACTGAGCAATCATGGTTTAAATCTTTGTTGAGTGAATGTAAGAGAAGGATGGAGAGAGGGAGGGAAAGAAGGAGGAAAGGAAAGGAAGAGAAGAGAGGAAGGAAAGCAAACTAAGACTCGCAAAAGGAATTTGCTTATTAAAGCTGGAAACCAAAGTCAGAATCATACTTGAAGAGCTTTCAATATTATTTTGTTGGCATTGGGGTAGGCAATATAAAGTTGACAAAAATTACAGAGCAAGGACGCTTCAAGTGAAAAGCAATATTTTAAGCCATTGAGTGAGTCGTCCAGCACAGAAGAAATTGGAGTGGTAAGACCTGGGAACAAACTACATTCTGTGAAAAAACTGGGGATGGTGAGAATGGTAATAAAATAACAAAGATTCTCTGCAGGAAGAATAACCAAGTGAGGACAGGTGTCAAGTGCAGGGGCTTCCTTTGGGAACACGACAGCCATGTCCCTGTCATTCTGCAGTTTCGTAGGGAAGACAGACATTGAAAAGCAGTTACTAATGTGGCGTCACAAGGGTGAGGCACAGGTGCACCAGAGCACAGAGCCACCGCCTAACCTGGTCTCAGGGTTCAGAAAACACTTCTCAGAGGAATGCCTTTAAGCCGGAACCTCCAGGGTGAAGGGGTGTGGGGATAGGACCTAAGAAAACATAATTGTGTTGGGGTGGGACAAGAGCAAAGCAGAGCGGTGACGGATGAGGCAGGAGATATCCCAAGTGATTGTGGAAGGCCTTGTAAGCCCTGTTCAGGATTTTAGACTTTATTCAAAGAGGCGGGATAAGCCACAGAGAAAAAGGTTTTAAGCCAAGTAGAAACACCATCCGGATTTGCATTATTTTTCAGATCTC
>NW_007736428.1:5156-6217 GCF_000696425.1 Galeopterus variegatus | reverse complement strand
ACATAATTGTGTTGGGGTGGGACAAGAGCAAAGCAGAGCGGTGACGGATGAGGCAGGAGATATCCCAAGTGATTGTGGAAGGCCTTGTAAGCCCTGTTCAGGATTTTAGACTTTATTCAAAGAGGCGGGATAAGCCACAGAGAAAAAGGTTTTAAGCCAAGTAGAAACACCATCCGGATTTGCATTATTTTTCAGATCTCACTTTTGCTATGGGACATGAAACAGAAATGCAGATAAAGAGAGAAGTTAGCCAAATGTTTCCAAGGCTTTGAACCCTGCTGAGTGGGAGAGAGAAATGTGACATTAGCCATGGGGAGAAGCAGCAGTGACTGGAGTTATGGAATGAAAGAGCATTTGGACATTTTCTCCTATTTTATAGAAACTTCCAGGTTCCTGGCACAGAGTCCTCATGCCGGAAAGAGAGTGAAGAAGAGCATCCACCCCACCTGGACCCCACCCCAGCCCCTTGCCTGCAGGTGCCATGTTTCTGTAAGAAGAGCCTGGCAAATAAATCAATACTCCCTTTAACTCTGGGAAGTCAAGAAATTCTCCCAGGTAGTCTCTCCATGTCCCTTAAGAATCTCAACAAGGAAAGGACAAGGGCTATGGGAACAAACCAGTCAGATTTCTAACCCCTTCCCTACAACTGACCAGCAGGACAGTTCCCTTAAACTACTTGACCCTCAGTTTCCTCATTTACAAAATGGCTGTGCCAGTACCTCCCTGTGTGTCTGTGAGAATCAATGGATAGATAATATTTGAACAGTGCGTAGAAAAGTGGTTGCCAGTGGGTAAAGACTGGTTTTCTTTCCCCTCGGAATGGAGGCACCTAAACTATGTAGATGAATTGCCAGCTTAAGCTATTTGCTGCTAGAAATTACTACACCATGAATAGCCATTTCCACGATGTAGCATTAATTCAAAATGGCCCAGGTAGGAAAGGCTTACTTGAAAGTCACTCCCATTTGCCTAGGAGCCACAGATAAATGTTTATAGGGTGGAGAAAAAACATTCAGAACTCCAGGCAATAGAAATATTTGAATAACGACAGAGCTGGGACA
>NW_007736428.1:2309-4542 GCF_000696425.1 Galeopterus variegatus | reverse complement strand
GAATTGCCAGCTTAAGCTATTTGCTGCTAGAAATTACTACACCATGAATAGCCATTTCCACGATGTAGCATTAATTCAAAATGGCCCAGGTAGGAAAGGCTTACTTGAAAGTCGCTCCCATTTGCCTAGGAGCCACAGATAAATGTTTATAGGGTAGAGAAAAAACATTCAGAACTCCAGGCAATAGAAATATTTGAATAACGACAGAGCTGGGACATTTGTTGTAGGTCAATAGACCACTCTTCTCTCACCAGTAAATTCTCCATCTTGAGCTTCTCTAATATTGGCATCTTTCTTATGAAGCAACTTCTGATCTATTACTCTTATGGAGGCATAGTGACTGCATTTGAAGGAGAATGTTCCTTTATTATAGACCAGTGACCTTGTGTTTATGACTTACAATATGGTAGTATGTGCTCGCCTGCTATCAGCTGCAGAGGCAACAAATCATGCAAAGGAAATTAACTTTTCTTGATGCCTGGACTGCATGTTTAGCCAGGGCTCTTAAGAATGCAAGTGACAGATGTGCAACTCAAAATGCTTAGATAAAAGTGAAATTATAAGGACATTGAGGAATCTCTTGAAAGAATGGAGCAACCAAGCCAAAGAAAGGAAGAAAAGCAGGCGGGCCTCAGAAACTATAAAATCGAGGGTTCAGACATATTGGATCCTATTTTCTATTTCTAGTAGCAGTTATCTGCTTATTTCCTTATTTTTCTCTCTCATTACAAGTGGGATTTGGCTACATAGCAAAAAATGTGGCCGTCAATAGCTCCTGAGTTTTCTACTTACGATGTCAGTCCTCAGACGGATGCTGAGTTTACCCTCTCAATGCCAAGTCCAAAAGTCCTAGAGGCCCATTGGTTTAGCTTGGATCAGGTGCCCATTCTTAGGGCAACCAGCTGTTTCCTGTGCTGAGTAGTTTACCATGATTCTGGGTCAGATGCCTGTTTATGGATCACTGTTAGCTAACATTGGATAGAGATGCAGGGTCATTCGAGAAAATGATCCCTCAAAAGGAAACCAAACAAATGCTCTGGGTCGAGAGACAATTTCCAGAAAAAGAGCCAGGCTGGACAGACAAAGCAATGGGTGAACATTATATGTCTCTCCTAGGGGTGGACATAGCAAGACTCTCTTGTCTCAAGCTTCACTCATTTATTTATTCATCTCCTCATCATTCACTCATTCATTTATTCAAACACCTATTGAAGCACTATCTTCCATTTTCTGGATTTAGCATGGAGCAAAGTTCCCCTGTCCTACCGCTGATACACTTCTAAAGCATAGGGACATATGCTCGTAGTCTTCAACTAATGCTTCCCCTGGAGAGGCACTCAGCCCCATCTGATTGTGTGCAGGAGCTTGCAGACCCCTTCATGCCAATGATTGCTCCTGTCGAGAGATCTCTTTTGGAAATATCCAGCAATGGACAGACAAATCTCAGGCAGATCTTCCAAATGTTTCAATAGTCACACACATGCCCGCAAACACACACAAGTCAGAATGCCCTATTAGATGTTGAGAAATCCTTTGATTTTCCTTTGGGGAATAAAACATTTTGCTGACCAAGTTCATTCTATGGCATTGATGGGCCTGCTACAAGGAGACATATGGTACGAAGAAATCCGAACTCAAATCTGGTACAAACTCATTGGTCTTCCTTAAACAAGAGTTACCCCCTCTTTGTCTTTGAGCTTTTCCGTCTGAAAAGTGAAGAGCTTGAATATGAGACAAATCCTTGCAACCAGTTTTGGGAGGAAAACACCAGGTCCTAAATTATCAAAATTCAGGCGTCATCAAGGCCTTTTTCCCTGACATTCCACATTGTGTTAGATGACCAAATTCTTCTTTCTTTCTTTTCTTTTCTTTTTTCATAATGGTTGTGTGTTGTAACTGTCTTGTATCTATCTGTGTCTCTGCCACCCTGTAACTTCTAGAAAGCAGACACCAGCACTTATTCATTATATTCCAAATGCCCAGCACAGAACCTGGTATATGATAGACATTCAGTAAACGTTTATGAAGCAAATGGATGAAATATTAAAAGGCACATGCAGTGGCCAGCCTCACTTATCCAAGAGTCACCCTGCCCTCAGCAAAATGGTGACTATGTTGATTTTTGCATCATGAATCCAAAGAACAGAGAGCTCAGGCTGCCAGATCCCACCAAGACCACCAGAATTTACATCTCCTTAGATGTTCTCCAGAGCTAGAACACATACAACCCTGG
>NW_007736428.1:0-931 GCF_000696425.1 Galeopterus variegatus | reverse complement strand
AACACAAACATCACTCAGAATCAAATTATCAGATGTACCAACAAGATGCTCCTCAATTTAACAGCGTGGCAAGTGATGGCAGGGAGATGTTCTTTAAAGCTGTGGAGGCAAATGTGAAGGCTAATTCAATTCTCAAATGAATAAAAGTGAGAAACTGTTCTTATAAACCTGATATTACCAGAGATAGGGCCAGAGCATCCTGCTGCCTTGAGTGGGGAGGAGAGAAGAGTAGGAGTTTGTTTTATTTCTAACAGTAAAGAGCTGTGCAACCACATACGTTTGATCTCGGGTCCCGGTGTGAGAACGGAAGTGGAATTGAGGGTTCATTTCCAACTCAGACAACAGGTTCGCTTCATTTTCATTCCCCTTTGTAGCTGCTGGAGGGACTGAGGGGCCTCCGAAGAAGCATCCAGAACCTTGGGGAAATCAGATCTCTGTTTACTAGACTTTGAGAATGCGTAGTAGAATTTCTGGAGAGGAGAGGGAATCTTGGATTACCTGGGTTGGTGGCTTTCCAGTCCCTGAGTAGGGCCCTAGGTTTTCACAAAGATAACTTAGGGGCAAGGAGAGGGAAGGCTTGGATGGGATTCAGAGCCTGGAATTTGCTTTAATTTATTATATATATTGGACTAAGGGATAAGATATTATTTAGAGAGGTTGGGAAAGGCTTTTGCTGCTAAAGTCATGAACCCTACTTATCTGCTCACTTAGATGAGGAATCCAGGCTCCAAGGAGGAGATGAGACTTCTCCAAGGCCACACGACCAAAGGCTACACTTCAACACCATATGAGGGCACTTCAAAAAGTGTGTGGAAAAATAGAATTAAAAGATAGTACAAATCTTCCCATGAACTTTCTGAAGTACCCTCATTCTCTGACATCAACTGGTTGTCCAACTATTCAATTCAATTCTGACACTAACTACCCCTTA
>NW_007736427.1:61320-64605 GCF_000696425.1 Galeopterus variegatus | reverse complement strand
AGGGCTGGGCACAGACTTCATGAATACGACCCCAAAAGCATGGGCAACCAAAGGAAAAATAAACAAATGGGACTATATCAAACTAAAAAGCTTCTGCACAGCAAAAGAAATAATTAACAGAGCTAAAAGACAGCCAACATAGTGGGAGAAAATATTAGCAAAATACACATCTGACAAAGGACTAATATCCAGAATATATAAAGAACTCAAACAACTTTACAAGAAAAAAACAAGCAACCCAATCAAAAAATGGGCAAAAGAGCTAAGCAGGCATTTCTCTAAAGAAGATATACAAATGGCCAGAAATTAACCCACGCACTTACTGCCATTTGATCTTCGACAAAGGCATTAAGTCTATTCACTGGGGTCGGGACTCCCTCTTCAGCAAAGGGTGCTGGGATAACTGGTTATCCATTTGCAGGAGATTGAAACTAGACCCACATCTCTCACCATTTACTAAAATCAACTCAAAATGGATTAAGGATTTAAATATACACCCTGAAACAATAAAACTTATTAAAGAAAATATAGGAGAAACCCTTCAGCAAATAGGGCTGGGCACAGACTTCATGAATATGACCCCAAAAGCATGGGCAACCAAAGGAAAAATAAACAAATGGGACTATATCAAACTAAAAAGCTTCTGCACAGCAAAAGAAACAATTAACAGAGCTAAAAGACAGCCAACAGAGTGGGAGAAAATATTTGCAAAATACATATCTGACAAAGGACTAATATCCAGAATATATAAGGAACTCAAACAACTTTACAAGGAAAAAACAAGCAACCCAATTAAAAAATGGGCAAAAGAGCTAAGTAGGCATTTCTCTAAAGAAGATATGCAAATGGCCAACAGTCATATGAAAAAATGCTCAACATCACTCAGCATCCGGGAAATGCAAATCAAAACCACACTGAGATACCATCTCACCCCAGTTAGGATGGCTAAAATCCAAAAGACGCTGAAAGATAAATGTTGGCGGGGTTGCGGAGAGAGGGGAACTCTCATACATTGTTGGTGGGAATGCAAAATGGTGCAACCCCTATGGAAAATGGTTTGGAGGTTCCTTAAACAGCTGAAGATAGATCTACCATACGACGCAGCTATCCCACTGCTGGGAATATATCCAAAGGAATGGAAATCATCAAGTCGAAGGTGTACTTGTTTCCCAATGTTCATTGCAGCTCTCTTCACAATAGCCAAGAGCTGGAATCAACCCAAATGTCCTTCATCGGATGAGTGGATACGGAAAATGTGGTATATATACATAATGGAATATTACTCAGCTATAAAAACGAATGAAATACTGCCATTTGCAACAACATGGATGGACCTTGAGAGAATAATATTGAGTGAAACGAGTCAGGCAGAGAAAAAGAAATACCACATGTTCTCACTCATTGGTGGGAGCTAAAAAATAAACAAATTAATTCACCCACATACACACACAAAAATAAACCGGGGGGGGGGGAAGAAGATACAACAACTATACCTTTTTGAAATTGTTACAACAAGCAAATGGAAAGGACATTCTTGGGGGTGAGGGGAGAGAGGGAGGAGGGAGGGAGGTGCCGGTGATGGGCCATAATAACCATATACATTGTATACTGACAAAATAAAAATTTAATGAAAAAAATAATCAATGAATCTGTCATCCAGAATTAGTAAATATTAAAATGCTACCATATTTGCCCTTTAAAATATTAAGGAATGCCCTCAAGCCATTTTGTTCCCTTCCTCCTGAGAAGTAACCACTGCCCTGAAGTTAGAGTGTGATTTCCTCATTGTTTTTGTGTTTTTAAAAAATACATGTAAATATTATACATAATGTGTTCTATGGTTTTCTGTTTCAAAATTTTAAATAAATGGTATCATAACATAAAAAAAAGAACTTAATGAAATTGAAACCCCCAAAATAATACAAAAGATCAATTAATCAAAAAGTTGTTCTTTTGAAATGATAAATAAATTTGACAAACCATTAGCAAGGCTGAGTAAGAAGAGAGAAGACTCAAATAACAAAAATTAGAAATGAATAAAGTGATATTATAGCTGATACCTCAGAAATACAAGAAATCACTAGAGAATACTATACACAAGTATACACCAAAAATTTGAAAATCTGGAGGAAATGGATAAATACCTGGACACACAGAAACTACCAAAATTGAGCCAAGAAGATGTAGAACATCTGAACAGACCAATAACAATAAAAGAGTTTGAAGGTGTTATCAGAAGGCTCCCAACAAAAAAAGCCCAAGACCAGGTGGGTTCACTGCAGAATTCTACCAAACCTTCAAAGAGGAATTGATACCAATTCTATACACACTCTTCCAAAAGATTGAAACAGGGGCCATTCTCCTTAACTAATTCTATGAAGTGAACATCACCTTAATATCAAAACCAGAAAAAGATACATCAAAAAAGAAAACTACAGGCTGATATCCTTGATAAATATAGATGCAAAAATCCTCAGTAAAATACTAGCTAACAGAATACAGCAACACATACACAAAATTATACACCATGATCAAATGGGTTTCATCCCAGGGTTGCAAGGTTGGTTCGACATACACAAATCAATAAATGTGGTACACCACATCAGTAAAATCAAACACAAGGAACATATGATCATCTCTATAGTCGCTAAAAAAGCATTTGACAAAATTCAACATTCATTCATGATAAAGACTCTCTACTAGTTAGGTATGCATGGAAAGTATCTCAACACAATTAAAGCCACATATGATAAACCCACTGCCAATATCACCCTGAATGGGGAAAAGCTGAAAGCATTTCCTTTAAGGACAGGAACTAGACAAAGATGCCCACTCTCACCACTCCTATTCAACATAGTGTTGGAAGTACTAGCCAGAGCAATCAGAGAAGAGAAGGAAATAAAGGGCATCGAGATTGGAAAAGATGAACTCAAACTGTTCCTCTTTGCAAATGACATGATCCTATCTATCAAACAGCCTAAAGCCTGTGCAAAAAAAACTATGAGTTGATATTTGATTTCAGCAAAGTTGCAGGATGCAAAATCAACACACAAAAATCAGTAGCATTTCTATACTCCAACAGTGTACATGCAGAAAAAGAAATCAAGAAAGCTCACTCATTTACAATAGCCACCAAAAAAATAAAATACTAAGGTATATATTAACCAAGGATGTGAAAAATCTCTACAAAGATAACTACAAACCACTGTTAAGAGACATTAAAGAGGACACAAGAATAAGGAAAGATATCCCATGCTCTTGGATTGGAAGAATTAACATTGTGAA
>NW_007736427.1:59221-60729 GCF_000696425.1 Galeopterus variegatus | reverse complement strand
TACAAATTCAATGCAATCCCCATGAAAATTCCAAAAACATTAATCTCGGAAATGGAAAAAAACTATCCAGACAGTTATATTTAATAACAAAAGACCACGAATAGCCAAAGCAATTCTGAGCAAAAAAAATATAGCTGGAAGCATAACACTACCTGACTTTAAACTATACTACAAACCTATAATAAGCCAAACAGCATGATACTGCCATAGGAACAGACACATGGATCAATGGAATTGAATAGAGAATCCAGAAATCAATCAATACTCCTACAGCCATGTGATCTTTGACAAAGCACCAAGGCTACACACTGGGGAAGAGACTGCTTCTTCAGCAAATGGTGCTGGGAAAACTGGATATCCATATGCAGCAGAATGAAATTATACCTCTACCTCTCACCATATATGAAAATGAACTCAAAATGGATTATAAATATACACCCTGAAACAGTAAAGCTCCTTAAAGAATACATAGGGGAAACACTCTGGGAAGTAGGATTGGGTAAAGACTTCATGAATATGACCCCCAAAACACGGGAAACCAATGGAAAAGTAAACAAATGGGATTATATCAAACTAAAAAGCTTCTGCACAGCAAAAGAAACAATTAACAGACAAGACAACCAACAAAATGAGAGAAAATATTTGCAAAATATATATCTGACAAAGGATTAATGTCCAGATTATACAAGGAACTCAGAGAACTTTACAGCAAAAAAATCAAGTACCCCAATTTTATTAGTTTGTTTTGTGTAGCTATAACAGAAATACGTGATACTGGGTAATTTATAATTAAAAGAGTTTTACTTGGGCTATGAGTCTGTGACAGCTGTATCTGAAATGGCCACCACCTGCTTCTACTCATGATGGAAAATGGCACGCAGCCAGCAGGTGCAAGCATATCACATGGTGAGAGCAAAGCAAGAGAGAGAGGAAGCAAGAGAGAGAGAGAGAAAGGAGGTGCCAGGGTCTTTTTAAACAAACAGCTCTCAGGGGATCTAATAGAGCAAGAACTCACTCATTAGTTCTCCCTCCTCCAGGGGGAGCATTAATTCATGCCTGAGGAAACTGCCCCTGTAACTCAATCAGTTTCCAACGCTTCCACTTTGCGGACCAAATTTCCACATGAGTTTTGGAAGAGACAACACATCCAAACTCCATCACCAATTAAAAAATGGATAAAGGAGCTGAATAAGCATTTCTCTAAGGAAGATAAAGGAATGGACAACAGACACATGAAAATATGCCAACATCTCTCAGCATTCGGGAAATGCAAATCAAAACCACACTGAGATACCATCTCACTCCAGTTAGGATGGCAAATATCCAAAAGACTGAGAATGATAAATGCTGGTGAGGTTGCTGAGAAAAAGGAACCCTCCTACACTGTTGGTGGGAATGCAAACTGGTACAGTCTTTACAGAAAATTGGAATGGAGGTTCCTCAAACAATTGCAGATAGATCTACCATATGACCCAGCTATTCCACTGCTGGGTATATACCCAGAGCAA
>NW_007736427.1:57215-58667 GCF_000696425.1 Galeopterus variegatus | reverse complement strand
AATATTTACCACAGCACTGTTTACAATAGCCACGATTTGGAACCAGCCCAAATGTCCATCATCAGATGAGTGGATATGGACAGGTGGTTTATCTACACAATGGAATTCTACTCTGCTAATAAAAAGAATGAATTACTGCCATCCACAGCAACATAGACGGAATTAGAAAAATTATATTAAGTGAAACAAGTGAGGCACAGAAAGAGAAATACTACAAGTTCTCACTTATTTGTGGGAACTATAAATAAATAAATAAATACACAAACAATCGGGGGTGGGGGGAAGAAGATAAACGATCACAGTTCCTTGAACTTGTTAAGAGAAATGAACAGATATGATGTTAATGGGTGGGAGGGATAGAGGGGGGAGGGAGGAATCGGTAAGAGACATGAAAATCAACTACATTGTATATTGATAAAATAAAACAAAGTAAAATTCTTCCTGTTATTGATTTCTAGTTTTATTCTATATTGGCCAGAAAAGATGCCTGATACGATTTCCATTATTTTCAACTTGATGCGACTAGTTTTTTGGCCCCGCATATGGTCAGTTCTGAAGAATGTTCCATGTGCTGATGGGAAGAATTTTTATTCTGCAACTGTTGGATGAAATATTCTGTAAAGATCTGTTAGGTTTGTCTGGTCTATGGAGCCATTTAAATCTGATATTTCTTTGTTGATATTGTGTCTTGATGATCTGTCCAATGCTGAGAGTGGGGTGGTAAAGTCCCCGACTATTGTTGTGTCGGTGTCTACCTCTCTCTTTAGATCCAGTAATATTTACTCTATATAACTGATTGCTCCATTGTTGGGTGATACCTTAGAATTATTGTATCCTCTTGCTATATTGATCTCTTTGTCATTATGTAATGCCTTTCCTCACTTCTTAATACAGATTTCAACTTAAAGTCTGCTTTATCTGATATAAGAATAGCTACTCCTGCTCACTTTTGTTTTTAATTTGCATGGAATATCTTTTTTCATCCCTTCTCTTTCAGTCTATGTGCATTGTTTAGGAAAGGTGTTTTTCTTGTAGGCAGCAG
Organism: Galeopterus variegatus; assembly: GCF_000696425.1. Lineage (NCBI taxonomy): Eukaryota > Metazoa > Chordata > Mammalia > Dermoptera > Cynocephalidae > Galeopterus > Galeopterus variegatus. The sequence continues at coordinate 57,625 of NW_007736427.1, read as the reverse complement.
ATGAATTGCTCATTTCTTTTATCCACTCAGACAGTCTATGTCTTTCAATGGGGGCATTTAATCTCTTATATTCAAGGTTATTATTGGTATATGAGGTCCTCTCATTTTGTTAGTTGTTTTCTCATTATTTTGTGTATAATTCCTTTCTTTCTCTCTTATTGTTTACCTTTGTGGCTTGGTGGGTTTCTGTACTGATGAGGTTTCATTTCCTTTCTCTTTATTGTTTGTGTATCAATAGAACCAGTAAGTTTTATATTTTCAGGCATTTTTTGATGGTTGTTACTGTTCTTCCTCTTCTACATATGAGACTCACATAAGCATTTCTCATAAGGCTGGACCAGTGTTGATAAATTTCCTTAGTTTTTGTTTGTCCGAGGAAGAATTTTTATTGCCTTCAACCAAGAGGGATA
>NW_007736427.1:33885-56649 GCF_000696425.1 Galeopterus variegatus | reverse complement strand
CTTGTAAGTGACTGGATGTCTTTCTCTTGCTGCTTTTAGAATTCTTCCTTGTCTTTAACTTTCAACAGTTAACTACACTGTGTCTTGGACAGGGTGTTTTTGATTTAATCTTTTTGTGGACCTTTGAACTGTCTGGATTTGGATATTCATATCTTTCCTGAGACTAGGGAATGTTTTAGCTATTATTTCATTAAGCATGTTTTCAAAAACTGTATTTTCTTTTCCTTTGAGAATGTACATCATTCAAATATTCATTGGAGAATGTACATCATTCAAATATTAAAACTGTATTTTCTTTTCCTTTGAGAATGTACATCATTCAAATATTCATTGGCTTGATAGCATCCATAAATCTTGTAGGCTTTGTTCATTTTTCAAAGTTCTTTTTTAATTCTTCTCTATGGATATCCAGTTTTCTCAGTACCATTTATTGAAGAGGCAGTTTTTTCTGCAGTGTATGGATATCAGTTGGCCATAAGTATGCGGGTTGATTTCCAACCTGCACATCTCACCATATATCAAAATCAACTCAAAATGGATTAAAGACTTAAATAGAAGACATGAAACTATAGAACTACTAAAGGAAAACATATGGGAAACACTACAGGAAGTAGGACTGGGCAAGGACTTTATGAATAAGATCCCAAAAGCACAAGCAACAAAAGAAAAAATAAACAAATGAGATTGTATCAAACTAAAAAACTTCTGCCCAGCAAAGGAGGCAGTCAACAGTGAAAAGCCAACCTACAGAATGGGAGAAAATATTTGCAGACAATACGTCTGACAAGGGATTAATATCCTGAGTATACAAGAAACTCAAACAACTACAAGTAAAAACAAACAAATAACTCAATTAAAAGATGGGCAAAAGAGTTGAATAGATATTTTTCAATGGAAAGCATACAAATAGCCAACAGATACTTGAAAAAAATGCTTGACATCTCTAATCATCAGGGAGATGCAAATTAAAACCACATAGATGTATTATCTCACCCCAGTTAGACCAGCTATGGTCAAAAAGACTGAGATTAACAAGTGCTGGCAAGGATGCAGAGAGAGAGGAATGCTTCTGCAGTGTTGGTGGGACTGTAAATGAGTACAGCCACTATATAAAACAGTATGCAGGTTTCTCAAACAACTAGAGATAGAGCTACCATATAACCCACTGCTGGGAATATACCCAAAGGAGTGAAAATCATCATGTAGAAAGAATGCGTACCCTCCCATGTTCATCGCAGCTCTATTTACAATAGCCAAGATATGGAACAAACCTAAATGTCCTTTGGCATATGTACATGATGGAATGCTAGTCATCCATAAAAAAGAATATCATTCTGCCATTCACAGCAACATGGATGAGCTTGGAGAGAATTATGTTAATGAAATACGCCAGGCACAGAGGGAAAAATACAACACATCCTCACTCATAAGTGGGAGCTAAGAGAGAAAGAACAAAGGGTAGAAAGATCACAGTGGTGCACTGGATTTGCAGAGAGAGAGAACAGAACTAGGGTTGCCGGGGCTGCGGGGGAGGAAGCGGGAAATTGAGGAGAGACTGGGTGGGGGACATGGGGAATAATTGCAATTTGAAGTGGCGGGCATGCTGATAGTATTGTTATGATCATCACATCTTGGGCACAGGTTCTGACAGCACTGTGTCCCATGAATATGTACAACCAATAAAGATTTTTTTTAAGTTTCTTTTATCTTTTTTTCTTTTTTTTTCTTGTTTTTCTAGGTTATATCAAAACAGTTGGCTTAAAGATCAGAAGTTTTTTCTTCTGCATGAATTAGTGTGTTGTTGAGACCTTTGGATGTGGTTTTTATCTCATTTAAAGTATTCTTCAATTCCAAGAATCGTGTCTGGTTTATTTATATATCTGTCTCTCTGTTTAATTTCTCATTCACATCATGAATTGTTTCTCTGATTTTTTGAATGTTTTGTCTGTGTTCACTTGTAGCTCAATGAGTTTCCTTAAGATTGTTCATTTGAATTGCTTTTCCAGCAAATTGGAAATTATTAGTTCTTTTGTGATCAGTTGTTGGTGCACTACTTTGTTTCTTTGGTGGTGTCATGTTTCCTTGTTTTTCCTTGTTTCTTGCTTTCCTGCACTTTTATCTGTGTATGTGCTAGAAAAGTCATCTCTGAATATGGTAGAGGGCTTGCATGGGGCAAGACGTTAATGTGCAAATATGTCTTTGAGTTTTGACTGGGTAGTGTGAGACCACTTGGTGGCAGTGCAGAGATGGGGTACTGCCAGCTGCTTCCCAGGAAATGGGCAAGGCCTTAGACCAGGCCAGGTGACAGGAGGCACTGACAGCCACTTCCTGGACAATGGGGGGGTCCCTAGATGGGGCTGCAGAGAGGGCCCCACCAGCTGCTTCTGGAGTAGTGGATGATGCTGCTAGGCCGGACTGTGGAGGGCAAGACCTTCTGGCTGCTTCTCTGAGTGCGCTGTATGCTCTTTACTTTCACTCACCTGGGGGTGTGTATCAGGTTAGGAACTGGTGATCTGTTTTTGTGGGTTTAAATCTTGGGTTCTTGGGTGCACAGAATTCAGCCCACTGCTGGAGTAGATGGATGAGAAGGGGGATATCTGCCTATCTGATCTCTGGCTGAAGATGTGGGTATGTGTCAGTTTTGCAGGCCTAGGGTTGGCTTCCCAGATATGCAGGGGTGAAGTCACAGCCACCCTTGAGTCTGGGACTCAAGCTGCTGAAGTCAGGGCATTGTACTACCCTCTTCAGTGGGTGTGCAGGGATGACTAGGAAGCGTTTATGTGGGAAAAGCACCTTGGCTACTGGCCCCAGGGAAGGGTGTGCTCCAACAAATACTCCAGTTTGAAGAGGGTGTTTTAATGCATGGGCTTGGGTAATGAGGGTGGAGGTGGGGAGGGCACATATGTGCTCCTGTTCTGGAACAATGCAGTGCATGTATTTTAGTAGCTCCCACACCCTACTCTAGTCTTTCAGGAGCTATTTGATTTTCCAGCCATAGGAACTACAGGTCTCTGTGGTGAGGATGGGGGTTGGTGTGGGCTCTCTGCCTACCTTTTCCCCTGGCAGGAGAAAATTTCTCCAGTGGTGGAGACCTTGTGGCTGAGGCTGTGTGCTTCTCTCTCCTCTCTATGCTGCCATCCTGGGTTTTTGTGCTCCACAGGGATCTCTCTAATCTTCTGCTACCTTCCTGGACTCTCTTACACACACTTCCATTTAGCTGTCTGCTGCTTGTTTATTTAGTTGTCTATTAGTTGTTCTGATCCTTTTTTTGTGAGAGGAACGTGTCCTGGGCACCGCTAGTTCACCATCTTTACTCTTATCCCTGCTGCCTCTTTGTTAAAAAAGGATTGGCAAAGTTATAACAGACAATGTATATCTGCTCCTTTTCCTGATCTCTATATCATTTATAAATAGTTGGAATGAAAATGCTTTAGTTAAATTGTCACAGTCTGTCACATATGGTGGCAATTTGTCAGACTGTTGGATCTGTCGTGACATACATGGATCTCTATCATCCCTTTATGACTCATGGATAATCATTGTTACAAAGTACTCGAGAATTCCTAATGCCACAGTACAGCTAGTGTGTGCTTATTTTACTGTTAATTTTTGCATATAAAGGAAAACTATTACCTAAATTTACCACACTTCAACTTAACATTATCACCTCTCGAATGTAAACAAACAAACAAACCACTTGTTGCTGTAGTGCGACTACTAAATGCCTGTTTTACCTCCCAAAAGAACAAGTTTATTTGTAATCTTGGTTTCAAAAATAATCATCAAGGCTCTTCTTATGTAACTCCTATCATACTGAAGAACAGTTAATTGTGGCAAATTAGACTCTATGCCAGAATGATTCTTATTAAGATACTGCATGCCCATGTGTTCCACCAGGTTATATTTTTATCTGTGTTTGGGGACCAAATCCCACTTCAAAATGGGGACTATAATGCCTTGACTCTTCGTCACTAGCAAGTCAATGCATTCTGAATAGTCATATTACTATGAATCTATCCTTATCCTTAATAATATACTGTCCTGGTCAGGAGTTTTATAATTTTCTTATCTTAAGAAAGGAACCTGTAGAGGATCCAGAAACATAGTATGTCCCACTTTGCTCAATTTGTTAGTGTTTTTCTCCCCTGGAGCAGAGAATAGAGAAATACTAATCTTCTCAAACCATGGGTAACCTAGCTGATTTAACTGCCAAAGCGATTGCCACTCATCAATAATCTTTAAATTCATTAGCAAATTTGTGTTAGACAGCAATTGTTCTCAAGTATCTGTTGACAGAACAGGGTGATGTTTCTGTGATAGCTAACACCTCAAGTTTTACATGGATTAATGACCCTGAAGTAGCTGAAATTGATGTTGATAAACTTAAAGTTCAGGCAGATTGGATACAACAAGAGCCATCTATGAAAATGCCAACCTTTGACTTGTTCACTTCATCACCAAAAGGGATAATTTCCTGGATCAGATTTCTATTACAAGTTGGTATCATTTCTACATTATCATTCCTGATAATTTTGTTGATCTATAAAAGGTTGTCTCAGTACTTACAGGGAGCACTAACACTACCCATTCACCTGAATTTGGCCCAGATTCCTGTAGCCTGTTCTGAACATCTTTAAGAAAAAAAAGCTATGGTACCTGGAACTATAAGCTTTACTGTGAAACCATGAAATAGCTCATAATTTCCATCCTTTGTGGGCCATGAAGGACCCAGGGCATAAGTCCTCACTTCACCCTGGACTCACTTGACAGGTTGGAACCTATGACAAAATAAGTAAACATGGGTGCAGAAGGGGCCTACAGTGATTACAAATATTCTCTCCTGGGAGAAACATTTTGTTCAAAAGGAAGAAATGTGAGCTTGGCCATGTTCTGGGTTTGACATCAGTGACTCCATCTTGGGTTATTGACTTCATGTTGAACTGCTAATGAAAATTGAGACCACAAAAGAATTGTAAAAACCAAGTTCCATTGCAAATATCTGTGCTCTCAACAATACACAATACAAAGAAAAATTAATCATAATCTCTAAGGAACTCCACATGTGCAATTGGGGAATATTCCACAGGCTGGGGGTTAAACACTCCTCTCCCATCCTGGGTCCAGCTTCCCAACCATGAGGCATCAGAACCCTTACACTGGTACAGGTGGAGGCACATCCCACAGAAAGTCTTCTACTTCCTGGCACTCAAGGCCACAGCCCTGTATGGTGGCACATTAACAGTCACAGGTCACTAGCCTCCCATGCCCACTAGCAGAGGAAATGACAGGGCTGGACACTGGTGTCTGGATTGCAAAGAGGCAGAGAAGCACCATGGAGAGTGTGCCTTTCTTCCATCCATCTTCTTCCTGGGTCTTTTCATCTCCAGGAGCTCTGAAGCCTCAGGTCCACTTTGTTCCTAGTTTGAATGTGAGCTCTCCAGAGGCCACAGCTCCATCAGTTACATATCAGCTCTGGGGGTTCAATTGTCCCTGTGCCTGGCTTATCACTGAGCCTCTAGGTCTCCAAGACTCTGTCACTGGAACCTACAGGTGTTCAGGGGAGGAGAGGGACAGGGATAGTAAGGTGTAGGCTTAGGGTGGTGGGACCCATATGTGCGTGTAAGAGAAATGGAGTTAGTATAGTCAGGCCTCCTCGCCTCATGTTCAGCTGGATATGATTCAGCACATCCATTGTAAACAAATTATATAGAAGTGGTGTAACTGAGCATGCACTCCCATATACTCTTTGGCTCATTGCCCCTGTTGTCTACTTTCAGAATGGAAGACAGTGGATATGATCCACTGGCCAGCAGAGCTCACGTCTGAATAAAAGGATGTCTGTCTTGTTATCAGCTGCCAGAATCAGTTTTCAAATACCTGACTCATAAACAGCACAGGATGGGGCATAGGGGTCTGTGATACAGCCCAACACTGACATTGACATTATAGGAAAACTTTTAAAGGACACTGTTGCTGTTTGTCAATTTTATTCACAGGGGTAAGTTTCTCCTCATACTATGAAAAAAAAATCTAGATGGAGATGAATTGAATGTTGAGGCTGAGATGAGTGTGAAAGTTGTCAGAATCAAAATGGAGTTTGTGTCACAGCCTAACAAATATAAATAAAGCTGGTAGGCTGAGAAGGAAGGGCCCGCACACACACATGCATATGATATTACGTAGATTTTCTTATGGGCTCACACTGAAATTGCAGCTTGCTACATGAGTCACAAGGACAGAAAGCAAGATGTACAAGAACCTTTCCAGATGAAAGGAGGAGCAGGGCAGACACCCATCTGTTTGGGAATAAACTGATTGCTCTAAAGAGAGCAACTGAGCTTATTTTATCCAGTATAAGCTAGTGTGGGCCTTTCAGATTGTAGTGCCATGTGAGCCAAGCAGGAAGTTAATGCTTCTGTTTGTCCTGGGCAAAAGATTTACAGAGACCTGAACTAACTCAAGTTTCAAAGGTTACAAAATAAATTTATTCTGACCCCAATTTTAAATAGCTGGTGCTGCAATCATTAACTTAATGTTTATTTTGAAAGTATTGATTAGGTTGAATCTCAAAATCCTGAATCACAGTACACACACAGTAAGTGCTGATCCCAGGAAACAAAAATTTTTATACAGAAGAAAGTGCAAAAGAGTTAGGTGATATGTGTTGCTGTCTCAGCTCAGAATGGAAGACAGTGGATCTGATCCGCTGGCCAGCAGAGCTCACGTCTGAATAAAAGGATGTCTGTCTTGTTATCAGCTGCCAGAATCAGTTTTCAAATACCTGACTCATAAACAGCACAGGATGGGGCATAGGGGTCTGTGATACAGCCCAACACTGACATTGACATTATAGGAAAACTTTTAAAGGACACTGTTGCTGTTTGTCAATTTTATTCACAGGGGTAAGTTTCTCCTCATACTATGAAAAAAAAATCTAGATGGAGATGAATTGAATGTTGAGGCTGATATGAGTGTGAAAGTTGTCAGAATCAAAATGGAGTTTGTGTCACAGCCTAACAAATATAAATAAAGCTGGTAGGCTGAGAAGGAAGGGCCCGCACACACACATGCATATGATATTACGTAGATTTTCTTATGGGCTCACACTGAAATTGCAGCTTGCTACATGAGTCACAAGGACAGAAAGCAAGATGTACAAGAACCTTTCCAGATGAAAGGAGGAGCAGGGCAGACACCCGTCTGTTTGGGAATAAACTGATTGCTCTAAAGAGAGCAACTGAGCTTATTTTATCCAGTATAAGCTAGTGTGGGTCTTTCAGATTGTAGTGCCATGTGAGCCAAGCAGGAAGTTAATGCTTCTGTTTGTCCTGGGCAAAAGATTTACAGAGACCTGGACTAACTCAAGTTTCAAAGGTTACAAAATAAATTTATTCTGACCCCAATTTTAAATAACTGGTGCTGCAATCATTAACTTAATGTTTATTTTGAAAGTATTGATTAGGTTGAATCTCAAAATCCTGAATCACTGTACACACCCACTAAGTGTTGATTCCAGGAAACAAAACTTTTTATAAAGAAGAAAGTGCAAAAGAGTTACGTTATATGTGTTGCTGTCTCAGTTCTACCACCTGTGTTCCATGTGTATGTGACCAAGATACTGAAATCGTCATCCTTAAAATGGGAATAATTTTCCCTTAGGAAACTGTAATTGAGAGAATCAAAAGAAATAGGATGGATGTTAAAATTTGGTATAAGTTGTCAGTCTGCCTGTAATATGGGGGGTTAACATTCTGTAACAGGAGTCTTAACAAGAACAAAAAGTTTTCCCACATGTACTCATTCATATGTGGGATCTAAGCGAGAAAGAAGGAGGGAAAGAAAGACCACAGTAGTACATTGGACTTGCAGAGGGAGAGAACATTCTATGGCCTAGAAAGTGGAGTGAGGGTGAAGGGGGAGGGGGGAGGAGGTTGGGGATAATTGGGTGGGGGACACAGGATACAAATGCAATCTGTGGTAATGGGTATACACCTAGTATGAATCTGGCCCCCACATCATGGGCACAAGGGTTAACAATTAGCTTTGTATCTTATGAATATTCATGACCAATAAAATATGTTTTCCCTCAATAAAATACCATAAAAATAAGTACACTGATGAATTTAGAACAAATATGATTATATGTTTAGAGAAGACTTTTTTTGTACAAGTATTACCAATAGAGATACAGTAATATCACTCCAGTGATGTATACATCCTCATCACCACTACCTATTGTTTCCTGGTCAGATCTGCATATTGCGGTCCTTCTGGGCTGTGGATGTGTTGCATAAAGTCTCTACCTCCCATTCACCACCAAAGCACACATTTGTTGCTCTTTCTGTAATCTCCCTTCCTTGCTGTGTCTTACTTTATTCTACTACATCTTAAAATGATGCGCCGACATCTTAAAATGATTCGCCAAAAAGGCAAATGTGGCAGCTGTATCTGAAGGTGACTGGGAGGTAGGAGAAGTCAGTTTCTCAGCCCCTCCCCACTAGGTCTCTGAGATTGGTTCTTTCCTCAGTTTTGCTGAGGAAGTCTTGCTCGGGCAGTGATGGAGAGGGGAGAACCCTATCTTTCTTTCACTGAAGGAGCTATGTCTCTGTTATTCTTGCTGTGACCATTGTCTTCCTTTTAATGCGGCACCTTTTTATGTGTGAACAGAGTCAGTGGGGTGTACACTCAGAAAAACTAAAGTTTTGTGTCTTTTTTTATATCATGATGACACTAATCACAACAGAGGTAGAGTCATTATATTAAATTTTGAAAAGACAGACTTGAAAGCCAAAAAATTTTTTAAAATACAGGGAAAAACAGGGAGCATTACATAATGATAAAGGGTTTGATTCTCCAAGAAGGCCTAACAATCCTTAGTATGTTTGTGGCTAAGAACAGAGTATTAAAATATGTGAGGCAAAACCTGATAGACCTACAAGAAGAAACAGATGAATCCAATACAGTTGGAGACTTCATCACCCCTCTATCAATAACAGCCAGATCCGGCAGTAAGAAAATCAGTAAGGGCATAGTTGAACCCACAGAACCATCAACCAACTGGATAGAATTGACATGTATAGAACACTTCATCCAACAACATGAGATTGCACATTATTCTCAAACATACTTGAAACAGTCTTCAACTTAGACCACCTTGTGGGTCATAAAACACTTTTAACATTTTTAAAATGACAGAAATCATACAAAGTAGGCTGTCAGGCTACAATGAAATTAAACTGGAAAGTAATAACTAAAGATAGCTGGAAAATCACAAAGTACATGAAAAGTAAACAGCACACTTCTAAATAACACAGTGGTCAAAGACAGACACCCAGGGAAATTTAAACATATTTTGAACTGTATGAAAATGAACAGACCTAAGTATTTAAACCTTTTGCTTGGGTTATGTTCTGGAGAAAACAAAATAGCACCAGGAATACTCAATATTAACAATCCTTTGGACTTCATTGATTGTTTCCTGATCAAAATGGAACAGGTAAAATGTTATTTGTTTGCCTGCATTTTATGGTTCATTGATCAGTTCTGTACTTAATGGGAGATGTTTAAATGGTCAGAGAAGAAATGCTCAGCAAGCCCTTTAAGTATCTGTTGTTTGCATGGATCTGAACTAGTATTATGGAAGATTTAAAAGTGAATTGTTAAACAATTCAAATACATGGGCACTGTTTTTAGGTACTAATAACATACCTGAGGAAAAACAGAATGCACACCTCAGGTGAAACAGAAATACAAACAAGTTAGAAAATATAAAATATTAAACTATGAAATGAAGTTAGACATGCTTAGATCACACAGTGTATCGGACAGTTTAACCTAGTTGGGCCTCCTGCGTGTCCTGAGGTTTGATATAGATCTTTAAATATTTCCAGTGGGAAATAAGGAAAGAGGTTCAAGATGCATGGAATGGTGTAAAGAGGTTCAGAGGTGTGTGATGACAAACAGATGGAGGAGAGCAGCCTTAATTGAGTGGAACCAAATATGCATTGAGGCTGAAATGGAGTTTGAGGTGCCTGTCAAGTACCCTGCTAACCTGAATGTTGGCATGGAGAGTTCTGATCTGATTAAATATGTGTGTGAGCCAGAAAAAAATTGGAATGTATATAATTCCTGGAGATAATTATCCTGGGAGTTCTTCAGAATAATCTGTACGATGAGAGTGGAGCTCAAGGACCAGACGCAAGATTCTTCATTTCTGTGGACTTTGGCTTGATGAATGTCTGGACTATGAACATGCAGATTCTAAAATGAAAGTAAGTTTTTCATCTTGTTATAACCACAGAGATCTATAAATTTTAATTAATACTTATAGGAGTGGATGGGAGCCAAATGATAGGGGTTGTATAAGAACTCAGTAATGAGACCAGATTCAGATGATGAATTTGAATAGTGGTAAGGTCAATATGCAAACTGCATGAGAAGGGCAATACAGATGCCATAAGGACACTTACACAGATGCAAAGTCCTACTTGAACCAGGAACAAACTGGGAAGAGGTGACTCTAGAAAAAAAAAATCCTTGCTCTGGCGCTATCATTATTTTATTCAATCTGTCTGTATCACTGAGCAGAAATGAGAAATCAGTGAGCAAGCTAAAATGGCAAGGATTCAAAGATGCTGATCAATGTGACTTTCAAAGAATTTTGTATGGAACTTGAGCTGGTCTGCTTGAGTCATCTTTTCTAGATGGAACAAAGTGAAGAAAATGAGGTGGCTTGAAGAAACTGGAGGAAGAGAGAAGCAAATTACCCCTACTCTCTGTCTTCTCAGCTCCTAGTGCAATGATTCCATCTTTTCTAGATGGAACAAAGTGAAGAAAATGAGGTGGCTTGAAGAAACTGGAGGAAGAGTGAAGCAAATTACCCCTACTCTCTGTCTTCTCAGCTCCTAGTGCAATGATTTTTAACTTTCTGGTATCCAATTAATTTGAGAATCTGGCTAAACGTATGGACACCCTTTGAGAAGAATGCACCAAAATGAGTTTCAGTATTTTGCACATATTTTGAGTGCTTTCCTTAATTCTATGATGACTCTCCATTAATCCCAAGTTAAGGAGGGCAGTAAGGTCTGGTATTTCGATTTCCAGTGGCTATTTTTTCAATAGTACATTTAAAAACTACATTGTTCATTGGGCCTTACTTTATCCTTCAGAGTCTAGCTTTTACTTGCGGGGTGGGGAATAACATCTTTATTGAGTATAATTCACAGACCACACCCTTCATACATATGAGGTACAATTCAATAGTTTTGGTATTTTCACAGAGTTGTGCACCACCAACACAATCAACAATCAATTTCTGAACATTTTTCATCACTCCAAAAAGTAAACCCATTGCTTTAGCAGTCACCAACCATTGTCCCCTAACACTCCAGCTCAAGGCAGCACTAATCTGCTTTCTGTCTCTACAGATTTGCTATTCTGGACATTTCATATACTGCAACTGTACAATATGTGGTCATTTATTTCTGCCTTCTCTCACTTAGCATAATGTTTTCAAGGTACATTGATGTCATAACATGTGTAAGTATCTCATTCTTTTATGTGTTTCAATAATATTCCAGAGAGGATACATCACATTTTATATTTCCATTCATCAGGTGATTAACATTTTGCTTGTTTTAATCTATTGACTCTCATAAATAATTCTGCTTTAGGCATTTGTGCTCAACTTTTCCTGTATATTTATGTTGTTATTTTTCTTGGGTATATTCCCAGTGAGGAAATTTCTGGGCCATATGGTAACTATGTGGAACCTTTGGAGGAGCTGTTGTTGAATGAAACACCTAAACGTAAGAGCTAAAAATATAAAACCATTAGAAGAAAATCTAGGCATGAAATTGGCTCTGCCATTTTTTATTCACACTGCAGGTATAATCATTCCAATTTCTAAATGTCTTTCACGATGCTTCTTATCTCTCTCTTTGATTCGAACCATTCTAGTGGGTGTGCAGTAGTCTATCATTGTGATTTTGATTTGCATTTCCCAGGTGACTAAGACGTTGAGTGTATTTTCAGGTGCTTATTGTCCATTTGTATTGTCCATTCACATTCTTTTCCCAGTTGGGTTATTGGAATTTTTAAAATCATCAAGGCTGAGAAAGTTCTTATATATTCGGGATAAAAATTCCTTATCAGATACAAGAATATAAGACATTTTTTCCCCTTTTTGTTGATTGACTTTTTCCTGACAGTGTCTTTTGAAACACAAATCTTTTAATTTTATGAAATCCAATTTGTTTAATTTTTGGATGCATGTGATTTTGGTGTTATATCTAAGAAATGATGATCTAGTCTAAGATCATGAAGATTAAACTCAAGATTTTTCCTAAGTGTTTTATAATATAATCCCTCACACTTAGGCCTATGATCCATTTTGAGCCAATTTTTGTTTTTAATGTGAGGTATGGGCCCACCTTCATTCTTTTGCATGTAGATATCCAGTTGTCCCACCAGCATTTGTTAAAAAAACAAAAAAACTATTTTTTCCCTTTTGAGGGTGTTGGTACATTTATCAAAAATCAATTGACCTTAAATGTGAGGGTTTATTTTAGAATTTTCAATTATCTTTCTTTGATCTCTAGATCTTTTTCTATATGCTAATACCACATATTCTTGATTACCATAGCTCTCCTGTAAGTTTTAAAACTGGGATGTGTGTGTCCTCCATTTTTATTATTTTCCAGGATTGTTTTTGTTCTTACCACCTTTGGTCATTTAAATTTCCATATGACTTTTAGGATAATCTTGTCAGTTTCTGCAAAGAAGCTAGCAGGGATTCTGCTAGGGATCGCATTGAATCATTAGATCAATATGGGGAATAATGTCATGTTAGCAATATTAAATATTCTATTAGATAAACATTGAATTTCTTCCCATTTGTTCAGATTTTCTATGATTTCAACAGTGCTTTGTATAGGCAAGCTTAAATTTTGATAGTTTATGTGTATTTGAACACTGATTCCTCAACTGCACTGTAGCATATGGAAGTATTAGTATTGGTCTGTAAGTGCTCCACTCTTTTTTGGCCTCAGAGTAATTTCAAGTTGACAAATTTAGAAAAATGTGTGATGTTTATGTTACCTATGTGGCTGGTTACTTTGCCTAGAAACTACAGATGTTGGGAGCAAAATGTTTGTATTAGTGGGGTTGATTATGCAATATTAGGTGTGCCACAGGTCACTTGAAGATTGTAAGAGACTTATTAAAGTAATGCTGGCCTATAGGACTGGATAGAAAAAAAGGTTTTGTTTTTTGTTTTTTGGTATGTTGATGAGTCCCTGTATTGAATATTTCTAACTTTCTCATGTTATTGTCTTGACAGCTGGTAATGTGTGTCTTCCAAACTGGTTCTGCTGCTTTAATAATACTTGTAGGTGTTTATATTTCCAAATAAAAGTTGAAAGTCTTGGTTTGTCAATTTCCTAAAACATTCTGCTGGGATTTTTATCAGGGTGACATAAATAAACAAATCAATTTGGAAAGAACTGACATCTTGACATGTGGAATCATTCAATTCATAGATATGGTTATGTTCCCAGTTTATTTGGGCTTTGTTTATTTTCTCAGTTATGTTTTTTTTTTTAGTGAAGTGGCTTCATTAGGTATTTTCCCAAAATAAATGATATTTTTTTCCACCTTTCATTTTGTTTGTTTGTTGTTTGTTTGTTTTTGGCAGCTAAGAGGATTCAAACTCTTGACCTCAGTGTTACAATGCTATGCTCTAACCAACTGAGCCCAACGGCTAGCATGATTATTTTTGTTATTCATTTGTGTTTTTGTGTTTGTTTTGAATGTTGTTGTTTTCTTTTTTCTTTCTTTTTTAATTTCAGCATAATTGATTATATGTATTTCTGGGGTACAGCTTTGACTACTATCACCTGTGTACAACATTTTTTTATTGAATCAATAGTATTAGCATATTCATTATACAAATCATAATTATTCTTTATGCCCCTGACTGAATCTCTCCCCAACTACGCTCTCCTTCAGCCCCCCACTTCTAGTTACCACAAACTCATTTGCTCTTTCTGAAAGATCAATGTATTATTGTGGGTCTTTCTTTCTTTCCTTCTTTCTTAGCATCCACTTATGAGTAAGGATATGAGGTATTTCTCTTTCTATGTCTGGCCTATTTCACTTAACATAATTTTCTCCAAGGTCAACCATACTAGCCAGAGACGAGCTCCAGTCGAGTTTGCGGGTCCGCTTTCTTTCCTTCTTTCTTAGCATCCACTTATGAGTAAGGATATGAGGTATTTCTCTTTCTACGTCTGGCCTATTTCACTTAACATAATTTTCTCCAAGGTCAACCATACTAGCCAGAGATGAGCTCCAGTCGAGTTTGCGGGTCCGTGAAAGAGGGAGGAGGAAGCCGTTGAAAATAAAAAACACAGACAGAGACCTCAATGCATCAGGATGCATGTTCTCTCTCTGCAGGCTGTCAGCGTGTTGCAGCTGGAACACAGTAGAGCATGAGACAATGCTTTTTTTTTAGATTTTTCACTGTAGGGGGGTTTAGGGTACCATTTTTATTACACCAGCAAGCTTGAATTAATAATTTTAAAAGGACAGGGGAAGCCAGTTTTTTTTTTTCCTTCGCTAGCACGTCTCAGGTGATTAACTCATGCTTCTTCCTTTTGGTATCAGGTTATCAGATTGGGACCATCTTCTCATTGTCTTGAAGTTAACCTGTGACCTTTTCCGGTTGGCAAGCTGTGGTTAATATCTACCCTATTAACAGGGTGGGACTATTGCTGTTGCAAAATGATAGACAGTACTATCATATAACCTATGTCTATTGCTAAATGTAAGTACAAATTTGCTAAAAGAAACAATGCTAACATTTAAATTCTAATGAGGGTGTAATGATTTTATGTTTTAATGGAATGAACCTACTATTTATATGGGAAAAGAACAGTGGATATTTGAGCAACATTACCATGAACATTTTGAGGTTATGCATGTGCTGTGCCCCAGTAATCTTGATCTAAATGTTCAAGTGTTCTTGTGCACAGCACCATCCCTCACAAAACCAGTTGCACTCTCTTATTTTCGAAGATCTAATTTTGTAGGTTTAATAATTTTACAGCATATATTTTTATCCCAACACCTGATTTTTAATGATTTATTTAAAACTGGACACCAGCAAGTAAAGGGAATTCTACGGTTTCATTCCCATATACTCAATTTATCCCAATCATACAATTTCTCATTAATGCCAATCATTCTCTTGCCATTAATACAATCTCCAGTAAATGACGTTTGCCAACTTATATTAGGTTGTAGCTCATATTTAGTCATGAGCGGTGCTTTTGGAACATATGTTGGTGTGGTCAATTTATCATAAGGGGATAATTTTAAATTGTCCAATTTACTTGGATCCTCTGTGGGAATGTTTAGTTCAATGACTGCATAATCATTTGTGTTATTTTTATAATCTTTTGGGAATTCAGAGAACTGCCACACTAACCAAAATATCGAAAGAGAGAGTAAAAGCAGTACCACGAAGCTGAGGCAGGCAGCCCTTCTGGTTGCAGCAAGTACTTATAGCTGTGGCCTTGTTGACAGCTCTCCCTCCGGCGGCCTTGCCAACTCGGAGAGGGCAGCTCAAGCTGACTCCTTTAGGATCCTGCCATGGCATGGACTGTGCCACATACTGCTGTAAATGATAGAATTTCATTTGTTTTTAATGACTGAGTAGTATTCCACTAAGTATATGTACCACATTTTACTTATCCAGTCACACGTTGATTGACATTTAGGTTGGTTCCATATTTTGGCTATTTTACATAGAGCTGCAATGAACATGGGAGTGTAGGTATCCGTTCAACATGAGTATTTCCATTCCTTTGGGTATAAATCCAGAAGTGTAATTGCAAGATCATATGGTAGTTGTATCTGTAGTTGTTTGAGAAACATCCATATTGTTTTCCATAATGGATGTACTATTTTACAGTCCCACCAAAAGTGTAGTAGGGTTCCCCTTTCTCCACATCCTCACCAGCATTTGTTATTCTTGCTCTTTTTAATACTTGCCAACATAGCTGGGGTGAAATGATATCTCAATGGGGTTTTGATTTGCATTTCCCTAATGATTGGTGATGTTGAGCATTTTTTCAGGTACCTGTTGGCCATTTGTGTGTCTTCCTTTGAAAAATGTCTGTTCAACTCCTTTGCCCATATTTTAATTGAATTATTTGGTTATTTTACTGTGAAGTTGTCTGATTTCATTGTATATTCTGAATATTAATCCCTTATCAGATGTATAGTTTGCAAATATTTTCCCCCATTCCATAGGTTGTCTTTCTGCTCTATTGATTGTTTCCTTTGCTCTGCAGATAGTTTTTAGTTTGATATAATCCTATTTTTTTCTTTTGCTTCTTCTACTTTAGGAGTCTTATTCATAATGCCTTTGCCCAGTCCTACTTCCTGAAGTGTTTCCCCTATGTTCTCCCTTAGTAGTTTTATACTTTTGGGTCTTATGTAAGTCTTTAATATATTTTGAGTTGATTTTGGTATATGGCAAGTGGTACAGGTCTAGTCTCATTCTTCTATATATGGAGTCCAATTTTCCCAGCATCATTTATTGAAGAAGCAGTCTTTTCCCCAATGTATGCTCCTATTGCCTTTGTCAGCCATGCCTCCCCACATCTGCATCCACCCCAGCAATGACCATCAGACCATCACCGGAAGCACCGTGGCTCCCAAGCCAGGGCACTGGGTGGCCAAGGGCCTCAGCCCCATACCCCCAAATCTGCATTCATTATTTTCTTTCTTATTATCAGCATATTCGTTATTAGAAATTGTAATCTTCCTTTATGCCCTTTACCCAACATATCACACCCCAACCCCTTTCCCGCTCTCCACCCCATCTCTAGTATCATTAGTTTTGTTCTCTCCTTCTGAAAGTTCAATGTATTGTTGTGGTCTTTTCTTTCTTAGTTTTTTTCTTTCCTTCTTTCCCTCCTTCCTTTCTTCCTTCTTTCCTTCCATCCCTATTTTTTAGTACCCAGTTATGAGTGAGAACATGCAGTATTTATCTTTCCATACCTGGTTTATTTCACTTAACATAGTTTTATCCAGACTCATCCATGTTGCTGTAGATGGCAAAATATCATTCTTTTTTATGGCTGAGTGGTATTCCATTCTGTATATTTAACACATTTTCCTTATCCAGCCATCTGTCAATGGATATTTAGGTCGTTCCATATATTGGCTATTGTAAATAGAGGTGCGATCAATATGCGAATGCAGGTATCCCTTCGACTTGATGATTTCCATTCCTTTGGATATATGCCCAGTGGTTGGATTGCTGGATCATATGTTAGTTCTATTTGTAGTTGTTTGAGAAACTTCCATACTGTTTACCGTAATGAATGTGCTAATGGACAGTCCCACCAACAGTTTAGGAGAGTTTCCTTTTCCCCACATCCTAACCAGCATTTTTTATTCTTAGTCTTTTTAATACTGGCCAGTGTAACTGGGATGAGATGATATCTAAATGAGGTTTTGATATGTGTTTCCCTGATGATTAGTGATGCTGAGCATTTTTTCACATACCTGTTGGCCATTTGTGTCTGTTAATCTCCGTGGCCTTTGAAAAATATCTGTTAATCTCCGTTGTCCATTTTTTAATTGTATTATTAGTTTTTTTAACTGAATAGTTTTTTGAGTTCCTTATATATTCTGGATATTAATCCCTTGTCAGATGTATAATTTGCAAATATTTTCTCCCATTCTGTAGGTTGATTGTTTGCTCTGTTGATTGTTTCCTTTGCTGTGCAGAAGCTTTTTAGTCTGATATATTGCCACTTGTTTATTTTTTTGTTGTTGCTTGTGCTTTGGGGTCATATTAATAATGTCTTTCCCAGTCCTACTTACTGGTGTGTCTCGCCTATTTTTTCCTATAGAAAATTCATCGTTTTGCGGCTTCTACTTAAGTTTTCAATCCATTTTAAGTTGATTTTGGTATATGGTAAGAGGTACAGGTCCAGTTTCATTCTTCTGTATATAGATGCCAAATTTTCCCAGCACCATTTATTGAAGAGGCAGTGTTTTCCCAATGTGTGTTTTTGTTGCCTTTGTGAAATATCAACTGGCTGTAAGTCTCTGGGTTGACTTCTGAACTCTCTATTCTGTTCCACTTGTTCAAGTGCCTATTTTTATGCCAGTACCATGCTGTTTTGGTTGCCATAGCTTTGTAATATAATGTGAAGTCAGGTACTGTTATGACTCCAGCTTTTATGCTGTTGATGTTCAGGATGTCTTTGGCTATTTGGGGTCTTTTCTTGTTGCCATATGAATGCTAGGATGTTTTTCCTATTTCTATGAAGAATGCCATTGGTATTTTGATGGGGATTGTACTGAATCTGTACATTGCTTCAGTAGTATAGACATTTTCACAATGTTAATTCTTCCATTTCAAGAGCATGGAATATCTTCCCATCATTTCGAGTCTTTTCAAATTTCTTTCTGTAGTGATTTGCAGTTCTCATTGTAAAGATCTTTTGCCTCCTTGGTTAAATTGATTCCTAGATATTTTATTGTTTTGGTGGCTGTTTAAAAGTACTTACTTTCTTGATTTCTCTTTCTGTTATTGAAGAATATAAACTCAACAGATTTGGGGGTGTTGATTTTGGTTTGTTGTAAATGGCAGTTTTAAAAAAATTTATTTTAAATGGGTTTGCCTTCTTGATTTCTTTTTCTGCTAGTTTGCTGTTAGAGAATTAAAGTGCTAAGGATTTTTGTGTGTTGATTTTGTATCCCAGAACTTTACTGAAATTGTTTTTCAACTCTGAGTTTTAGCATAGAGTCTTCAGGCTTTTCTGTATACAGGATCATGTCATCTGCAAAGAGGGACAGTTTGATTTCATCTTTTCCACCCTTGATGCCCTTTATTTCTTTATCTTGCCTGATTGCTCTGGTTAGTACCTCCAATACTATATTAAATTGGAGTGGTGTGAGTGGGAATCTTTGCCTTTTTCATATTCTTAAGTATTCATTCAGGATGATATTGGCGATGGGTTTGTCATATACGGATTTGATTGTGTAGAGATATTTTCCTTCTATACCAAAATTGCTGAGTCCTTATCATGAAGAGATGTTGAATTTTGTCATATGCTTTTTCTGCATCTATTGAGATAACCATATAGTATTTGTCCTTGCTATTTTTGATGTGGTGTATCATATTTATTGACATGTATATGTTGAAACATCCTTGCATCTCTGAGATGAGTCCTCACTTGTTTATTGTGTATGACTTTTTATGTGTTCCTGTATTCTTTTCCCTCGTATTTTGTTGAGGATTTTTGTATCCATGTTCATGAAATATACTGGATTATAATTTTCTTTTTTTATTGTATCTTTCTGTGGCTTTGGTATCAAGGTGATTCTGGCCTCATAGAATGAGTTTGGGAGAATGGCCTCTGTTTCAATTTTTGGGAAAAGTTTGAAGAAAATTTGTGTTAATTCCTCTCTAAATGTTTTGTAGAATTCAGCAGTAAAGCTATCCAACCCTGCACTTTTCTTAAGAGCGAGCCTGCTGATTACGGGTTCAATCTTGTTGCTAATTACTGGCCTTTCAGATTTTCTATTACTTCTTGATTCAGTCTTGGTAGTTTCTGTGTGTCCATAAATTTATTCATTTCCTCAGGTTTCAAATATCTTGTTGTATAGATCTTTATAATACTCTCTAATGATGTATTTGTGTGATATTCTTTGTAATGTCTCCTTTTCCATTTCTAATTGTTATTTGTTTTTTCCCTCCTTTATTTTTAGTTAGCCTAGCTTATGGTTAGTCTGTTTTGTTTATCTTCTTGAAAAGCCAACGTTCTGTGATAGACTTCCAGTCAAGATATTTGAGTAGAAGATCCCCAGCATCACTCTCTCCCCAAAATCAACCAATTTATAGCTATAAGAAAGCAATGACAGCCAAGCTGGGGCTGATAGTGGTCAAGGAAAGAGGAGGAAAGACCGACTGAGTGCATGAAGGTGGGAGAAGCCATAATGAGAGAATGAAAAAACTCCTCGAGACATTTCAAATCTTGGCCACTTCCATGCCGGAGCTGCTGAGTGCATGGAGCAGAAGTTCGCAAAAATCCACAGCTGTACCTTTCAGATAAAGTTGCTTGGAGGTGGAAGGAAAGAAGAGGGCCTTCGTGGTCCCCAGGCCCGCCATACCACTAATAGGGACCCGCATAGGATGTAGGAGCCACAACAACTGAAAAAAGGAGCCACTCAGACACCAGTAAGTCAGCAGAAGGTACTGGAGTATGACCCTTCCTATTGGAAGTGCTTGGAAGTGATGGGCCCAAAAGGGGGTCACTGGGGCACAGCAAGGACATCTGATCTGCACCCCAAACAGGGTAGGAAAACTCAGTGGGGACTGGTCAGGATACAGAATTGCATGGGCCGCAGTTTGATGAAAGGCTCAGGCCCAGACCAGTGTTTCTACACAACCCAGGTACAGTGGATTTCACTAGAACTGGAAGTACCTTAAAGTCAATGATTAAAACCTGAGTTGCACAGGAAGCCTTCCTTAGGGAATCAGAAGCAAAGCAGCAATTTAGCTCAACCACAGAGCTCAAGTACTGGTCTTCACAGGAAATTTCTCCATTTTCAAAGTAAGCAAAGGACAGCAAATTAGTTCCAGCACAGAATTTGAGTGGTGAGAAGATCAAATAATCCAAAACAGAACTGAAAGAAAAAACAGAGTACCGACAACCAGAGACAGAGTTTGATATTAACTAGTAAAGGTCTCATTTCACCAAAGAACACCTATAACACCTAGAAGGACCAGAATTCCCCTGGGATTCCAAAATAGAAAGGGGGAAGGGCCAAAGGGCTCCTCCATGTCCACCAACACCCACAACCAGTCCCACAAGTGGGGGCTGAGAGCCTAGGATACACCCCCTCAAAACAAGCAACCTGACCAGCGATGACCACCAAGCCACTGCAGGAAGTGCCCTGGGCTCTCCTGAGCCAGGGCAGTGTGGGGCTAAGGGCCCTGGCCACATTTCCCTGACACCTGCAGCCAGCCCAGTGATGGCCACTGAACCACTGTGGGAAGTGCCCTGGGCTCTCCCAAGCTGGAGTGGTGGGGTCCCTTGGGTACCTTGGACACCCTCCCAACACAAGCAACCAGCCCAGCAACTACCAGGAAGCCACAGCAAGAAGGGCCCTGGTTTCCTGAGCTGGGGTGGTGGTAGGTGAGGGATTTTGCCACACTGCCCTGACATCTGCACCCAGCCCAGCAGTGACAAAGCCACTGCTGGAAGCCCCCTGGTCTCCACGTGGGAATGAGGGGATTGCCACAGTCCTCATTCCCATCCCTCCCCCTTCCTCCTTCTTCCATCATATTTCCTTCCCAATTTCCCTCTCCCCCTCCCTCCCAACTGCTCTGCAACAACATCATAGAATGTAAAAAACAAAAATTAATAAAAGAAGATAAAAAGAAAAAACATCTTTTTGTTCCATTGATCTTTAGTCTCACTTGGGGGGTTCCTATTTCATTTACTTCTGCTCAGACATTATTTCTTTCTGTCTACCAGTTTTGAAATTGGATTGTACTTGTTTGTCTAGCTCTTTGAGTTGTAGTGTTAAGTTGTTTAATTGAAGTCTTCTTATTCTTTTCATGTAAGCATTTCTTGCAATTAACTATCATCAGTACTTTTTTGCAGCATCCCACATGTTTTGCTATGGGGTGCGTTTATTTTCATTAGTTTCATGGAATTTTTTGATTTCCTGTTTCATTTCTTCATGGACCAATATGTCTTTCTGGAGCATATTGGTTAATTTCCATTTGTTTGTACAGTTTTCAGGGTTTTACTTGTTGATTTCTAGTTTTAGTCTGATAAGATACTTGAAACACTTTCAATTTCTTAAAAAAATTTTGAGACTTGATTAGTGACCTCACATGTGTTCTATCCCAGAGAATGTTCCATGTGTAGATGAGAAGAATGTAGATGCTGTAGATGTTGGATGATATGTACTGAAGTATCTGCCAAGTCCAATTGGTCTAAAGTGTGGTTTAATTCCTGTGTTTCTCTGTTGATTTATTTCCTAGATGATCTGTCCAATGTTGAGAAAAGGGTTTTCAGGTTCACAACTGTGGTCGTTATTTGGGTCTACCTCTTTCCTAGGTCTAATGGTGTTTGCTTTATATATTTGGTGCTCCAATGTTGGGTTCCTATATATTTATTATTATTTTGTCTTCTTGATGGATAGGCCCCTTTATCCTTATATAGTGGCCTTTCTTGTCTCTATCATGGTTTTGGTTTAAACCATATTTTATCTGATATAAGTATAGCCACTCCTCATTTTTTATTCCATTTGCATGGTAGATCTTTTTTATCCCTTCACTGTTAGCCTGTATGTGTTTTTACAGGTGAGGTGAGCCTCTTGTAGACAGCATATAGTTAGGTGTAGCTTTTTAATCCAATCAGCCAGTCTGTCTTTTGAGTGGGGAATTTAGTCCATATATATTTAGAGCTGTTCTTGTAAGGTATTGTCTAACTTCTGCCATTTTTCACTATTCATTTGGGTGTTTTAATATATCTTTTGTTTCTTTCTTTCCCTTTTATTGTTTGTTTTCAGTGTTTCTTGGTTTTTAGAGGTGGTAAGATGCAGTTTCTGTCTCTCATTTGCATTTTTGTTCTACCAATGGGTTTTGGTCTTTCTTGTGAATTTATGGCAGTGATTATTGGTTTTGGATCCGTGTGTGTGTGTGTGTGTGTGTGTGTGTGTGTG
>NW_007736427.1:16830-32885 GCF_000696425.1 Galeopterus variegatus | reverse complement strand
TTCAGAGAACTGTCACACTAACCAAAATATCGAAAGAGAGAGTAAAAGCAGTACCACGAAGCTGAGGCAGGCAGCCCTTCTGGTTGCAGCAAGTACTTATAGCTGTGGCCTTGTTGACAGCTCTCCCTCCGGCGGCCTTGCCAACTCGGAGAGGGCAGCTCAAGCTGACTCCTTTAGGATCCTGCCATGGCATGGACTGTGCCACATACTGCTGTTTAGGATCCTGCCATGGCATGGACTGTGCCACATACTGCTGTAAATGATAGAATTTCATTTGTTTTTAATGACTGAGTAGTATTCCACTAAGTATATGTACCACATTTTACTTATCCAGTCACACGTTGATTGACATTTAGGTTGGTTCCATATTTTGGCTATTTTACATAGAGCTGCAATGAACATGGGAGTGTAGGTATCCGTTCAACATGAGTATTTCCATTCCTTTGGGTATAAATCCAGAAGTGTAATTGCAAGATCATATGGTAGTTGTATCTGTAGTTGTTTGAGAAACATCCATATTGTTTTCCATAATGGATGTACTATTTTACAGTCCCACCAAAAGTGTAGTAGGGTTCCCCTTTCTCCACATCCTCACCAGCATTTGTTATTCTTGCTCTTTTTAATACTTGCCAACATAGCTGGGGTGAAATGATATCTCAATGGGGTTTTGATTTGCATTTCCCTAATGATTGGTGATGTTGAGCATTTTTTCAGGTACCTGTTGGCCATTTGTGTGTCTTCCTTTGAAAAATGTCTGTTCAACTCCTTTGCCCATATTTTAATTGAATTATTTGGTTATTTTACTGTGAAGTTGTCTGATTTCATTGTATATTCTGAATATTAATCCCTTATCAGATGTATAGTTTGCAAATATTTTTCCCCATTCCATAGGTTGTCTTTCTGCTCTATTGATTGTTTCCTTTGCTCTGCAGATAGTTTTTAGTTTGATATAATCCTATTTTTTTCTTTTGCTTCTTCTACTTTAGGAGTCTTATTCATAATGCCTTTGCCAAGAAGCAGTCTTTTCCCCAATGTATGCTCTTATTGCCTTTGTCAGCCATGCCTCCCCACATCTGCATCCACCCCAGCAATGACCATCAGACCATCACCGGAAGCACCGTGGCTCCCAAGCCAGGGCACTGGGTGGCCAAGGGCCTCAGCCCCATACCCCCAAATCTGCATTCATTATTTTCTTTCTTATTATCAGCATATTCGTTATTAGAAATTGTAATCTTCCTTTATGCCCTTTACCCAACATATCACACCCCAACCCCTTTCCCGCTCTCCACCCCATCTCTAGTATCATTAGTTTTGTTCTCTCCTTCTGAAAGTTCAATGTATTGTTGTGGTCTTTTCTTTCTTAGTTTTTTTCTTTCCTTCTTTCCCTCCTTCCTTTCTTCCTTCTTTCCTTCCATCCCTATTTTTTAGTACCCAGTTATGAGTGAGAACATGCAGTATTTATCTTTCCATACCTGGTTTATTTCACTTAACATAGTTTTATCCAGACTCATCCATGTTGCTGTAGATGGCAAAATATCATTCTTTTTTATGGCTGAGTGGTATTCCATTCTGTATATTTAACACATTTTCCTTATCCAGCCATCTGTCAATGGATATTTAGGTCGTTCCATATATTGGCTATTGTAAATAGAGGTGCGATCAATATGCGAATGCAGGTATCCCTTCGACTTGATGATTTCCATTCCTTTGGATATATGCCCAGTGGTTGGATTGCTGGATCATATGTTAGTTCTATTTGTAGTTGTTTGAGAAACTTCCATACTGTTTACCGTAATGAATGTGCTAATGGACAGTCCCACCAACAGTTTAGGAGAGTTTCCTTTTCCCCACATCCTAACCAGCATTTTTTATTCTTAGTCTTTTTAATACTGGCCAGTGTAACTGGGATGAGATGATATCTAAATGAGGTTTTGATATGTGTTTCCCTGATGATTAGTGATGCTGAGCATTTTTTCACATACCTGTTGGCCATTTGTGTCTGTTAATCTCCGTGGCCTTTGAAAAATATCTGTTAATCTCCGTTGTCCATTTTTTAATTGTATTATTAGTTTTTTTAACTGAATAGTTTTTTGAGTTCCTTATATATTCTGGATATTAATCCCTTGTCAGATGTATAATTTGCAAATATTTTCTCCCATTCTGTAGGTTGATTGTTTGCTCTGTTGATTGTTTCCTTTGCTGTGCAGAAGCTTTTTAGTCTGATATATTGCCACTTGTTTATTTTTTTGTTGTTGCTTGTGCTTTGGGGTCATATTAATAATGTCTTTCCCAGTCCTACTTACTGGTGTGTCTCGCCTATTTTTTCCTATAGAAAATTCATCGTTTTGCGGCTTCTACTTAAGTTTTCAATCCATTTTAAGTTGATTTTGGTATATGGTAAGAGGTACAGGTCCAGTTTCATTCTTCTGTATATAGATGCCAAATTTTCCCAGCACCATTTATTGAAGAGGCAGTGTTTTCCCAATGTGTGTTTTTGTTGCCTTTGTGAAATATCAACTGGCTGTAAGTCTCTGGGTTGACTTCTGAACTCTCTATTCTGTTCCACTTGTTCAAGTGCCTATTTTTATGCCAGTACCATGCTGTTTTGGTTGCCATAGCTTTGTAATATAATGTGAAGTCAGGTACTGTTATGACTCCAGCTTTTATGCTGTTGATGTTCAGGATGTCTTTGGCTATTTGGGGTCTTTTCTTGTTGCCATATGAATGCTAGGATGTTTTTCCTATTTCTATGAAGAATGCCATTGGTATTTTGATGGGGATTGTACTGAATCTGTACATTGCTTCAGTAGTATAGACATTTTCACAATGTTAATTCTTCCATTTCAAGAGCATGGAATATCTTCCCATCATTTCGAGTCTTTTCAAATTTCTTTCTGTAGTGATTTGCAGTTCTCATTGTAAAGATCTTTTGCCTCCTTGGTTAAATTGATTCCTAGATATTTTATTGTTTTGGTGGCTGTTTAAAAGTACTTACTTTCTTGATTTCTCTTTCTGTTATTGAAGAATATAAACTCAACAGATTTGGGGGTGTTGATTTTGGTTTGTTGTAAATGGCAGTTTTAAAAAAATTTATTTTAAATGGGTTTGCCTTCTTGATTTCTTTTTCTGCTAGTTTGCTGTTAGAATTAAAGTGCTAAGGATTTTTGTGTGTTGATTTTGTATCCCAGAACTTTACTGAAATTGTTTTTCAACTCTGAGTTTTAGCATAGAGTCTTCAGGCTTTTCTGTATACAGGATCATGTCATCTGCAAAGAGGGACAGTTTGATTTCATCTTTTCCACCCTTGATGCCCTTTATTTCTTTATCTTGCCTGATTGCTCTGGTTAGTACCTCCAATACTATATTAAATTGGAGTGGTGTGAGTGGGAATCTTTGCCTTTTTCATATTCTTAAGTATTCATTCAGGATGATATTGGCGATGGGTTTGTCATATACGGATTTGATTGTGTAGAGATATTTTCCTTCTATACCAAAATTGCTGAGTCCTTATCATGAAGAGATGTTGAATTTTGTCATATGCTTTTTCTGCATCTATTGAGATAACCATATAGTATTTGTCCTTGCTATTTTTGATGTGGTGTATCATATTTATTGACATGTATATGTTGAAACATCCTTGCATCTCTGAGATGAGTCCTCACTTGTTTATTGTGTATGACTTTTTATGTGTTCCTGTATTCTTTTCCCTCGTATTTTGTTGAGGATTTTTGTATCCATGTTCATGAAATATACTGGATTATAATTTTCTTTTTTTATTGTATCTTTCTGTGGCTTTGGTATCAAGGTGATTCTGGCCTCATAGAATGAGTTTGGGAGAATGGCCTCTGTTTCAATTTTTGGGAAAAGTTTGAAGAAAATTTGTGTTAATTCCTCTCTAAATGTTTTGTAGAATTCAGCAGTAAAGCTATCCAACCCTGCGTCCATTTTATTTGTCTTCTCAGAAACCAACTTTTTGTTGTGATAGACTTCCAGTCAAGATATTTGAGTAGAAGATCCCCAGCATCACTCTCTCCCCAAAATCAACCAATTTATAGCTATAAGAAAGCAATGACAGCCAAGCTGGGGCTGATAGTGGTCAAGGAAAGAGGAGGAAAGACCGACTGAGTGCATGAAGGTGGGAGAAGCCATAATGAGAGAATGAAAAAACTCCTCGAGACATTTCAAATCTTGGCCACTTCCATGCCGGAGCTGCTGAGTGCATGGAGCAGAAGTTCGCAAAAATCCACAGCTGTACCTTTCAGATAAAGTTGCTTGGAGGTGGAAGGAAAGAAGAGGGCCTTCGTGGTCCCCAGGCCCGCCATACCACTAATAGGGACCCGCATAGGATGTAGGAGCCACAACAACTGAAAAAAGGAGCCACTCAGACACCAGTAAGTCAGCAGAAGGTACTGGAGTATGACCCTTCCTATTGGAAGTGCTTGGAAGTGATGGGCCCAAAAGGGGGACACTGGGGCACAGCAAGGACATCTGATCTGCACCCCAAACAGGGTAGGAAAACTCAGTGGGGACTGGTCAGGATACAGAATTGCATGGGCCGCAGTTTGATGAAAGGCTCAGGCCCAGACCAGTGTTTCTACACAACCCAGGTACAGTGGATTTCACTAGAACTGGAAGTACCTTAAAGTCAATGATTAAAACCTGAGTTGCACAGGAAGCCTTCCTTAGGGAATCAGAAGCAAAGCAGCAATTTAGCTCAACCACAGAGCTCAAGTACTGGTCTTCACAGGAAATTTCTCCATTTTCAAAGTAAGCAAAGGACAGCAAATTAGTTCCAGCACAGAATTTGAGTGGTGAGAAGATCAAATAATCCAACACAGAACTGAAAGAAAAAACAGAGTACCGACAACCAGAGACAGAGTTTGATATTAACTAGTAAAGGTCTCATTTCACCAAAGAACACCTATAACACCTAGAAGGACCAGAATTCCCCTGGGATTCCAAAATAGAAAGGGGGAAGGGCCAAAGGGCTCCTCCATGTCCACCAACACCCACAACCAGTCCCACAAGTGGGGGCTGAGAGCCTAGGATACACCCCCTCAACACAAGCAACCTGACCAGCGATGACCACCAAGCCACTGCAGGAAGTGCCCTGGGCTCTCCTGAGCCAGGGCAGTGTGGGGCTAAGGGCCCTGGCCACATTTCCCTGACACCTGCAGCCAGCCCAGTGATGGCCACTGAACCACTGTGGGAAGTGCCCTGGGCTCTCCCAAGCTGGAGTGGTGGGGTCCCTTGGGTACCTTGGACACCCTCCCAACACAAGCAACCAGCCCAGCAACTACCAGGAAGCCACAGCAAGAAGGGCCCTGGTTTCCTGAGCTGGGGTGGTGGTAGGTGAGGGATTTTGCCACACTGCCCTGACATCTGCACCCAGCCCAGCAGTGACAAAGCCACTGCTGGAAGCCCCCTGGTCTCCACGTGGGAATGAGGGGATTGCCACAGTCCTCATTCCCATCCCTCCCCCTTCCTCCTTCTTCCATCATATTTCCTTCCCAATTTCCCTCTCCCCCTCCCTCCCAACTGCTCTGCAACAACATCATAGAATGTAAAAAACAAAAATTAATAAAAGAAGATAAAAAGAAAAAACATCTTTTTGTTCCATTGATCTTTAGTCTCACTTGGGGGGTTCCTATTTCATTTACTTCTGCTCAGACATTATTTCTTTCTGTCTACCAGTTTTGAAATTGGATTGTACTTGTTTGTCTAGCTCTTTGAGTTGTAGTGTTAAGTTGTTTAATTGAAGTCTTCTTATTCTTTTCATGTAAGCATTTCTTGCAATTAACTATCATCAGTACTTTTTTGCAGCATCCCACATGTTTTGCTATGGGGTGCGTTTATTTTCATTAGTTTCATGGAATTTTTTGATTTCCTGTTTCATTTCTTCATGGACCAATATGTCTTTCTGGAGCATATTGGTTAATTTCCATTTGTTTGTACAGTTTTCAGGGTTTTACTTGTTGATTTCTAGTTTTAGTCTGATAAGATACTTGAAACACTTTCAATTTCTTAAAAAAATTTTGAGACTTGATTAGTGACCTCACATGTGTTCTATCCCAGAGAATGTTCCATGTGTAGATGAGAAGAATGTAGATGCTGTAGATGTTGGATGATATGTACTGAAGTATCTGCCAAGTCCAATTGGTCTAAAGTGTGGTTTAATTCCTGTGTTTCTCTGTTGATTTATTTCCTAGATGATCTGTCCAATGTTGAGAAAAGGGTTTTCAGGTTCACAACTGTGGTCGTTATTTGGGTCTACCTCTTTCCTAGGTCTAATGGTGTTTGCTTTATATATTTGGTGCTCCAATGTTGGGTTCCTATATATTTATTATTATTTTGTCTTCTTGATGGATAGGCCCCTTTATCCTTATATAGTGGCCTTTCTTGTCTCTATCATGGTTTTGGTTTAAACCATATTTTATCTGATATAAGTATAGCCACTCCTCATTTTTTATTCCATTTGCATGGTAGATCTTTTTTATCCCTTCACTGTTAGCCTGTATGTGTTTTTACAGGTGAGGTGAGCCTCTTGTAGACAGCATATAGTTAGGTGTAGCTTTTTAATCCAATCAGCCAGTCTGTCTTTTGAGTGGGGAATTTAGTCCATATATATTTAGAGCTGTTCTTGTAAGGTATTGTCTAACTTCTGCCATTTTTCACTATTCATTTGGGTGTTTTAATATATCTTTTGTTTCTTTCTTTCCCTTTTATTGTTTGTTTTCAGTGTTTCTTGGTTTTTAGAGGTGGTAAGATGCAGTTTCTGTCTCTCATTTGCATTTTTGTTCTACCAATGGGTTTTGGTCTTTCTTGTGAATTTATGGCAGTGATTATTGGTTTTGGATCCTTGTGTGTGTGTGTGTGTGTGTGTGTGTGTGTGTGTGTGTGTGTGTGTGTGTGTGTCTTTTTTTGTGACTGGTAAGGGGATCGCAACCCTTGGCTTGCTGTTGCCCACACCGTGCTCAGCCAGTAAGCGCATCGGTCATCCCCATATAGGATCTGAACCCGCAGCGGGAGCGCCGCTGCACTTCCAAGCACTGCACTCTCCCGAGTGCACCACAGGGCCAGCCCATGGTTTTGGATTCTAAATGCAGGACTCCCTTGAAGATTTCTTGTAGGGCTTCTTATGTGTCAAGTAACTCTTATGGTTTTTGTTTGTCTGAGAAATACACTATTTCTCCTTCATTTCTGAATGACAGTTTTGCTGGATATAATATTCTTGTCTGGCAGTTTTTTTCTTTTAGTATTTTGTATATATCCTCCCATTCCCTACTCTCCTGTAGAGTTTCTGTTGAGAAGCCTGCTGTCACATGCTACAACATGGATTAAACTTGAAGGAATTATGCAAAGGGAAACAAGCCAGTCACAAAAGAACAAACAGTGTATGATTCCACTTTTGTAAGGTACCTAGAAGAGTTAAATTTACAAATTTAATTTGTTATGTTGGTGGTTGTCAGGGACAGAAGGAAGTTGAAAACAGAGAGTTACTGATAAATGATACACAGTTCAGTTATACAAAATGAGAATAGTTCTGGAAACAGTGGCAGTGATTGTATAATAATGGGAATGTACTTCATGCCGCTGAACAAACAACGGTTAAACAAATGATTAAAATAATAAATTTTATGAGATGTAAATCTTACCACAATTAAGAAGATACTATTCACATTCCAAAAATGTACTGTTTATAGTATCTGGACAGTGGAATAGAATAAGGATAACTTAAAGGGTGTTTAGGGTATTTGTTTAATAAAGCTATCCTGAAAACTATAATATGGTCAAGATGCAAAAAAGCACAAGTGAAACCACTCATGGGGCATGTGTTGGCTGAAAAGCTGTGCACTCACAGACTTCACTGTGCATAGTTTCTTTTCACAGGTATCCCCTTCAGAATCCACCTAATTGAGTGACTTTCAGGAATTGTTTTCTTTTGAGTAATTTCTCCACATTAAAACAGTGCTATCCTTAGGAAAGTGAGAGTGATCAATCCCCTCCCACATGACCAGAGGGATTAGCTTCCCCACTGCATCACTGAGTTAGAGGAAAGTGACCTAATTCCTCTCCAGCCCCACAGCTCCTACCCCAGAGTGAATTGCTGGTAGCAGGTTGGGAAATTGGTTTATCCTGATTGCAAATCCCTGACCTCAGTATGCCTGCAAGTCCTCCACACAGTGAACAGTGAGGAGCCCAGCAGGACCATACCTAGAAGTCAGGTTCCTCACAAGTATTTTGCATTCTCAAGGCCTATCCTTGGGGCCCTGGGCCTTCCAGAGANTCCACACAGTGAACAGTGAGGAGCCCAGCAGGACCATACCTAGAAGTCAGGTTCCTCACAAACATTTTGCATTCTCAGGGCCTATCCTTGGGTCCCTGGGCCTTCCAGAAATTGCTAAAAAAAGAACAGGGACTCAGATTTGGGACTTGGGAAAAGGAGGAAGCTCCCTATTTCTGATTCTAAGCACAGCACTTTTAGACCCAGGGGAAGCTTCAATTTGGCGAACAAAGTTGGAGGACAGCCTTGCAGTCAAGGAGAAGGTCTGAGGTGAGGAATGAGGTATCCTCATGTCTCTGGGGAATCAGTATCCTGTGCACGGAAATCAGAGAGCAAATGATCCCTGTGAAATGCTCCATTGGGTTCATCTACTGCCCAAGGATTCATATCTGGAAGCTTGTATTTAATCACCATCGGGCAATTCTTTATCTCATATCTATAACTTCCTCTGGCAGATGATAGGGTTTGTTCAGCCTCCCAAGCTTTCAGCCAGTTATCATGAGTTTTTGGATCTAAGAACCGAACCTGCCTCTGAGAGGAAATGGTTCTTTCCAGCATTTCTTCTAGATATTTAATTCCCATTTTGTAGGTCTCCAACTCTTCATTTTTACAATACATGTGGTCATGTGCTTGAGACCTTCCCACCTTTTGCTTCAAGTCATGATTGTCTTGACAGGAAATAACCCAAGAAAGTCCATTTCTTTCTGTTGTTAAAACTCAGTTTCTCATTTCCTCTCTCTTCAAGATGTATATTATATCTACAATGCATGTATTTTTTAACTTTATTCTCTGAGAAGGCCAGGGTCCTGTGACACCCTCCCAGCAATGAACACACTTAATATGCTGATCTTGAATCTAAACCACACTTACAAATAAAAAGAACCAGAGTTCCTTAGAGAGATGGCTGCTTGAAGTACAGGGGCAGAGAAAGTTTAAAATGAAGCTGGAATATGTTGTTTTGCCAAAAAATAAGGAATGGCTTAAGGACTTAAAATCTAGCCAATTTGAGCACCAAAATAATTAATAGTAGTAATGGATTATATCCCATTGAAAACAATTGAATCCATGATTTGTTACTGATTTTGTAAATAAATAAGTAACTTGAAGGCTTGATGGGGAATGATAGTTTTAAGACTTCCAATAATCTACCCATAAAACACTTCAATTTCAAATATGAGGAGAATAACTTTACAGTGGCAGAGACTGTCAGACACTCTCTGAACCTAGTAATCAAATGAACAGTATCTCTAAAGGAACAGATTGAATTATCACTCAAAAATGAGAGAAAAAAAGTGTCATTCTGTGATATTTCTGCAAGAAATGTTTACACTGAATTTACTCATTAGGAAGCATAAGACAAGCTGAAGTTGAGAGATATTTTAAGAATATTTGTCTTTTACTCTTAGAGTGTCAATGTCATGAAACTCAAGTAAAGACTGAAGAACTATTCCAGATTGAAGTTGACTAAAGAGATATGATGACTAGTTTCAACATGTGGTTCTAAAATTGGAATTGAATTTTTTTTTTTTTTTTTTTTTTTTTTTTTTTTTTTTTTTTTGTCCGGCAACAGATTGCAACCCTCAGTGTTGCCCCCGTACCGGACTGGGGACCGGCAACCGGATTGCAACCCTCGGCATTGCCCCCGCACCTTGTTCAGCCAGTGAGCGGGAACTGGTCTGTATGTGGGATCCGAACCCTCGGGCAGGAGCGCCGCCGCGCTTCCCAAGTGGCGCACTTATCCAGTGCGCCACCAGGCCGGCCCGGAATTGAATTTTGAGTGGAACATAAATCATATCTTTGGAACTTACTGGTGGAATAGTGTAGTCAGTTAGAAACCTTGATTCTCCTTTGATCTTAGAAAAGGATTTTTAGGTAATGAATGAATGAGCCAAAAGGTTTTTGAATAGGGGACAAAAGTCCACAGATAAGGTTGGCCAAAGTAATCTCTTCAATTCTAATCACTGTTTAGGGATGGAATTGTGTATTTTGACTGTTTTAGGTTGCTGGTTTGATTCCTGCTTGAATGACTATTGACTATTTAACCTACTGATTGTTCTTGAGATATGTTAAGGAAACTGCTTGAATGCTGTTTAAATATGCTAAAGAAATTGCTGTAGGAAGTATGTGAAAAAGAATATGTTTACTAAGGACCAGCTCTTGGTTGATGAGTTAACCTAGCTTTTTACAAATTACTTTCTGGAATGTCACATTGTTAATAAACTGCTGTTCCTAGTTTTACACTGTGTGTCCTTATGTCCTTCTTTGTTGATTGGATCAACTGATTTTTCCTGTGAAGCTTCCTTGTCTCATCAATAAAAAGAAAGGCTGATTTTGGATCAGGGCTGCTCCCCTGACAGGTGACAGTCCCTCCAGGCCTCATTGATTTTATTTTGAGCAAATTCTTTCTTTCTCTTTTCTCTGTCTCAGTTACACAGAGGAAAATGTAACAGAATAGGAATGAGAAAGAAGGTTAGGAATTCTGAATGCATCAATATTAATTTCCTGATTTTGATGGTTTTACAATAATTACATAAGAGACTTATCTGTTTTTAAGGAAATATAAACTAAACCATTTCAGATCTCTGGAATCAAGTCAGCATTTACTTTCAAATGGTTAGAAGTAAAATAATTCTTTGTACATACTAGCAACTATTCCATATACGAGTGATAGTTTTTTTTAAAAATTAAGCCAACTGTGGGCTTGCATATACAAAATAAACCAGTTTTTCACAAATGACAAATCAATATTGTCAATGGACATCTGAAAAAGTGCTCAGCAACCTTATGTTTTATGAAAATGCAAATTAAAACTTCAATGAGATATTATTATACAATCCACCAGAATGTTTAAAATAAATAAAAACACAGATTGCATTATGTATGAACCAGAAAGTGAAGCGACTGGCCCTCTCACAGTAAAATTGTAAATTGGTTCAACCATTTGGACATTCTTTGGCAGAATTTACGTAAAGTGAACACATGCATATTCAGCAATTTTACTCATAGATATGTACTAAACAGAAATGCAGTCACTAGTATATCAAAAAGACAGGTATAAGGAGGTACATAACAGCACAATCAAAATAGCCCCACACTGAAAGCAATCTAAAGATTCATAACCATACAATGGGAAAGTAAATTTTGGAATAGTTATAAAAGAAACACTACAAGTAAAGCACAACTTATCTGCTGATATTTGCAACTGCATCTATGAATATAACAAACATAATATTAAATAAAGAAAAACTATGCAGTAAATAAATACATAATGGATGATTCCATTTATATAAAATTTGTAAACAAACAAAACTACTTTGTGGCATGATACCAGATACCTGGGGGATGATGTGGTGGTTGTGAGAA
Source organism: Galeopterus variegatus (assembly GCF_000696425.1). Lineage (NCBI taxonomy): Eukaryota > Metazoa > Chordata > Mammalia > Dermoptera > Cynocephalidae > Galeopterus > Galeopterus variegatus. The sequence continues at coordinate 21,238 of NW_007736427.1, read as the reverse complement.
GGAGGCATAAAGGTGTTACTGAGATCCTAGCAAAATTCTTTTTCATAAGAAGTTAGGTTTAGGGTGTACAGGTATGTTTCCTTCATGTTAATGCATTGAGCTGTCCATTTAGAACATGTGCTTATTTTTCTACATATATTATCCTTCAATGAAAAAGTGTATTTAAAAACAAACAGCTCTACGGAACAAACATTTGAAGCCATAATGACTGAGAATTTCCCAAATTAATATTACATACAAATTCACAAATTCAGAAGCCTCAGAGAACATTAAGTAAGTTAAATATCAAGAAGTCTCCACCTACATATATTCAAATGGAGAAAATCAAGACAATGGAAAAACCTTGAGAGAATTCAAGGTAAGAGAACACAGGACCTATAGAGAAATAAGATCAGAATCACATCGGACTTCTCTTCAGAATTCATGCAACAAGAAAAACGTGGGGTATAATATTTAGTGTTGAGAAAAAACAAACTACTTTGATTTTCATAACCAGTATAATTATCCCTTGGAAATGAAGGACAAATAAGGACTCATGCACAAACAATATAGAGAAAAATTGTCTTTAGTTCCTCCCTTGCAAGAAATGTTAAGTGAAGTTCTTCAGGAAGAAGAAATAATATAGGTCAATGACGAACATATATAAGGAAAGGAAGAGAATCAGAGTACGAATAATTGAAGTTAACATAAAACTTTCATCTTATTTGAACTAACATATAATAATTTGTTCAGAATAATAAAAGTGACAATATAATTGCTGATAACTTATGGATAAGTGAAATGAAAGACAGTAATGATATAAGAAATTGGAGGAAGGAACTAAGAATACTTTGTTACAGGTAGATGCACTACCAGTGAAACAGTATAATGCTATCTGAAAGTTGACTTCAATTAATTGTAAATATATTTGCAACAACATGGATGAACCTGGAGAAACTTATGTTTAGTGAAACAAGCAAAGCACAGAGGGATAAATACCATATGTGCTCACTCATATGTGGAGCTAAGAGAGAAAGGAAGGCAGGAAAGAAAGACCACAGTAGTGCCATGATCAAACAGAGGGAGGGAACATTCTTAGGGCTACAAATTGGAGTTGAAGGGAGAGGAGGAAGGGGAGGGAAGTTGGGGGATAATTGGAAGGGGACAGGGAGCTCAAGGGTAATTCCCAGTAATGGGTATGCCCCCAATATGAATCTGGCCCCCACATCATGGGCAGGAGGGGCAACAATCAGCTTTGTATTTCATGAATGTTTGAAATAAATAAATAAATAAATAAATAAATAAATAAACATTTTTTTTAAAAAGAATTATAACTTAAACCTAATCTGATTTAAATTTCATTAGGATTCCTTTGACCATTTAATATTTTTAGCATTATGATTATGAAAATAGTATTAAGTATTTGAATGAAGAATGGTGAAAATGCTTAAATTTGTTTTTAAAAATACCAAGAAATTTGGAGAACTGGTTTTTTATAATGCATATATAAATATGTTTAGTGTTTTGTTTTGTTTTTTTAAAAGAGAGAATGGAATCATATAGCATGCTCAATTAAAACTGTAGAACGCAGAAAAAAGAGTTGAAGACAATAAGAAAATAAAGAATAAGGACAGCAAATTGAAAACAGAAACAAATATATGGTAGATACTAATTCAATGACATCAAAATAACTTTAAACATCACTAAATACACCAAATAAAAGACAGAGACTGTTAGAGAAGATCAACAAACAAGAACTATCTATTTGTATGTTGTCTACATGGTAGCCACCTGAAATATAAAAAAGCATATAGATTTAAATTAAAGAAATGGGGAAAGATATACCATAATAATGTTAACTGAATTAAAGCTGGAGTAGCTATATTAGTTTCAGACAAAGCCATCTTCAGAGCAAAGAAAATTATTCGATACTAAGGGGAGTAGTACATAGTAAATTAGCAATCATTTCTCAGAGAAGACATAACAATCATTAAAGTGTATTCAGCTAATAATAGAATATCCAGATATGTGAGGCAAACCCCTATGGAAATTCAGGAGAAGTAGATAAATCCATTATTACAACTAAATAATTCAACACCCTTCCATCAGAAATGAACAGATCCAGGAGACAGAAATTTAGGAAAGATATAGGTGAACTGAACAGCATCATAATCAAGTGGAACTAATTGACATTTATAGAGTACTTGACCCAGTGAAAGCAGAATACACATTGTTCTCAAGCTCACATGGAACATTAACCAACACAGAGCACATTCTGGGTCATAAAATACACCTTAACAAACTTAAAAGAATAGGAGCCATACAGTGTTTCTGCTATCAGACCACAATGGAATTAAACTAGAAATCAATAGCAGATAGAGAGCTGGAGTATCCCAAAATACTTAAAGTTTAAACAACACACGTGTGAATAATACATGACATACCCCTAGGACAGGGTGTCCTGCAGTAACTTAGCCCAGTAACTCAAGCAACCCTCATGAATAAAACCCAGGGTGGAGTGCCTTTTGGGGTCCCTCAGCTGTGGTTTGACATTGGGCACATGAAGACAAGACTCTGTTCATCCTGGGCAGCTTTTCTGAGCCTTGGGGGAATGGCTCACCATGAATCCTAGGCTTCTACTGTCCCTTGCTGCCTATCTGTGAGTAACAGAGTTGCTTTGCTAAAAAAATAAAAATAAAATAATATATGGGCCAAAGAATAAATCTCAAGAGAAATTTTTAAATATTTTGAACTAAATTAGATGAACATAGAACTTTTCCAAATGTGTGGGATGCAGTAAATGCAGTGCTTAGAGGGAAACTCATAGCAATGAATGCATATGTTAGCAAAGAAGAAAGATATAAAATCAGTATCCTGTTTTTTGTTTGTTTGTTTTGTTTTTTGTGACCAGTAAGGGGATCGCAAAACTTGGCTTGGTGTCGCCCACACTGTGCTCCGCCAGTCAGCGCACTGACCATCCCTATAGAGGTACCGAACCCGCAGCCTTGGCACTCCCAGCACCGCACTCTCCCGAGTGAGCCCAGGGTCATCCATAAAATCAGTATTCTAAACACTATCTTAGGAAACTAGAGAAAGAAGAACAAGTTATATCCAAAGAAAGCCGAAGAAAATAAATAATAAAAAATCAGAGCAAAAGTCAGTGAAATTGAAAACAGGAAAAAAAAAAAAGAGAAAAATCAATGAAACCAAAAGCTGGTTATTTTTATTTTTACTTTTTTACCTTTTGGAGAGGTGGGCTACATTTTTTTTTTTTTTGTCTGCTGGCCAGTTTGGGGATCTGAACCCTTGACCTTGGTGTTACAAAGCTGCACTCACCAACTGAGCTAACTTGCCAACCCAAAAGCTGATTCTTTGAAAATAAAATTAACATGCTTCTAGCCAGTCTAACCAAGATTAAAAGAGACAAGATACACTTTGCTAATGTCAGAATTAAAAGAGAGAGGCCATACAATGGACACTAAAAAGATAATTAAGAAATATTATGAACAGCTCTATGTTCACTAATTTGATAACTTAGATGAGGTGGGTCAATTTCTTTCTTTCTTTAATTTTTATTTTAACCTTTACTTGTATGTATTTTTGGGGTAAAGTGTGCTGTTTCAATACATGCATGTACTACACAATGATTCACTTAAGGTAGATAACAGTTTTATACCCATCAGTCCACCACCTCCCCACCCCACCCCATGGTGGATCAATTTCTTAAAGGCACAATCTTCCAAAACTCACAGAAAGGAGATAATATGAATATCCCTTTATTTATTAAAATAATTGAATCAATAATTAATATCCTCTAAAATTGAAAGTGCCAGGCCCAGATGGGTCACTGATGAATTCTACCAAACAATTTTTTTAAAGGAAATGTAATTATATTAATACTATTTTTTACATTCCAGGATATTGTCATGGAGCAGTTGGGAGGGTAGGGGAGAAGGGAAAGGGGAAGGAAATGGGATGGAAGAAAGCAGGAGGAGGAAGGGTGGACTTGAGGCCTCTGGCACACCCCTCATACCCACAAGGGAGATGGGACTTTCAGCAGTGGCTTGGTCATTGCTGGGCTGGGTGTAGTTGTCAGGGGCTTATGGCATAAGCCCTTGCCCCCCACTATCACAGCTCAGGAACCTGGGGCCCATCTTGCTGCGGCTTGGTGGTCATCGCTGGGCTATATGCATGTGCTGGAGGGGTGTGACCGAGGCTTGAGGCTGTCCCCTGCCCCAGCTCAGGAGAGCCTGTGGTGCTTCCTGTGGCAGTTTGGTAGTCTCCACTGGGCTGGCTGCAGGTGTCAGGGAACATGGCTGAGGACCAAGGCACTCCACCACCAAAGCTTGGGAGGCCCAAGGCACTTCATGTGGTGGCTCAGTAATCTCCACTGGGCTGGCTGTGGGTGTCAGGGGGTCATGGCTGAGGC
>NW_007736427.1:14367-15734 GCF_000696425.1 Galeopterus variegatus | reverse complement strand
CTGAGGGTTGCGATCCATTGCCGGACACGGAAAAAAGACAAAAAAAAAAAAGAAAAAGCATTTAAAATAATCCAACATACATTCATGAAATAAACTCTCAGCAAATTAAGAAGAAAGGGAGAATTTTCTTGATTTCATGACAAACATCTGCAACAATCCACAGCTAACATCATGAATGGTGAGAAATTTGAAGCTTTCTGGTTAAGATCAAGAACAAGGCAAGATGTCCCCTCTTACTAATCCTGTTTGACATCATACTAGAAATCCGAATAAAATAACAAAAAAGGAAGTTAAAGCTATGCTGATTAGGAGGGAGGAAATAAAACTCATCATTTGCAAATCACATGATTATTTATGTAGAAAATCCCAAAGAAGTAAAAAAGATCCCTCAAACCCAAAGAACAACAATAAAAACCTCCTGGAACTAATGAGTAATTATAGTGTGGCTGCAGGATATAAGGTTGATATGTAGCAGTCGGTTGCCTTCCCATATATGAACAATGAACAATTGGGATTTGAAATTTGCAATCCTAGTCAAAATCCAGGCAAGTTCTTTTTTAGATATTGACAATTTGAGAGTAAAGCTTACAGGGGGAGGCCAAAAACCCAGAATAGCCAATACTGAAAAACAACATTCGAGGACTGACTGTACCTGAGACATACGTAAAGCTCCAGTTAGGAAGACAGTATGGTATTACTAAGAGAATAGATGTATAGATAATGAGACAGAATAGGGAGAGCCCAAAATAGATTCACACAAATATAGTAAACTGTTTTTTTTTTTTTTCTGACAAAGAATAAAGGCAATTCAATAAAGAAAGGAAAGTCTTTTCAACAAATGTTGCTGGAAAAAGTGGATATTTACATGTGAAAAAAAAAGAATCTGTATACCTTTCACAAAAGTTAACTTAAAATATATCATTGCCAAGGGTAAAATGCAAAACCATAAAATTCTGAGAAAACAACTCAGGTGAAAACCTTGATATGGCATNCCTAACACTAAAACCAGACATACTTATAAGAAAGGAAACCTACAAACCAGTATATCTAATACTGTAACTCTAATAAAAAGAGTTACAAAGTCCTCAACAAAATATTGGCAAATTTCATCCATCGGTGTATAAAAATTATACATCGGGACAACGTGGGATTTTTTTCCAGGTTTGCAAGATTGTTTCAACATTTGAAAATCAACTAATGTACTCCACACATAAGCATTCTAAAGAAGAGTCACATAAACATTCTAAAGAAGAGAAGTCACATGATATCAATAGCTGCAGAAAAAGCATTTAGGGGCCGGCCCGGTGGCGCACTGCGCTAGTGCGCCACTTGGGAAGCGCGGAGGCGCTCCCGCCGAGGGTTTGGAT